>NW_027069643.1:17301-24000 GCF_002906115.3 Quercus suber | reverse complement strand
TAACCCTCTTCCTCTCTCAACGCTTTAAGCGTTGTGGCATCCAACTCTTCCCAAGAGTTCACCAAAATTCCATCGCTGTTTCTCATCTTCAGTCCTATTTGTAACAGCATCTTGTAATCGCTCTTTGTCCTGTCCATCATCGAGTCGAGCAAATCATCAGGTCGAATTGGTTTGCAACCTGGCATTTTGATTGGTTCTTTCAGCTCACCCAATTCAACTCTTTGTGCTTCTTTGTCAAGCACTGGAAAGTATAAGAGCAATGCATTTGACCAGGTAGAGGAAACAAACACGTACTTCAGCATGTGAAATTGGTCTGCCACCTCGAGTAATGGTGTTCCAAAAATATCGACAACGAGGGCCGTTGGATTGTGCTTCAGGGCTGAGATGGAAGATCGGAGGGTTGGAAGTATCTCATGCATGAGGGCACTGAGCCTTGTGAAGATGGGAGCATTTGTATTATGGGTTACTGGTGGTAACTCTATGATGTCTTGGTTTTTCAGTCTCCGAGCCTTGGCGGATTGGACTAGTTGGGATTCCCCGGTGGTGGCGGTGGTGGCTGTGGAGTGAGATTCCATGACTACGAAGGTGGTCACGTGCAAGTTTTGATTGGCAGCAAGGCGGTTGCTGAGCTCGAGGACACGAACAAGGTGGCCCACGCCGGGACTAGCGACTAGTACCACATGAGGCTTTGAGTTTGAGCTCTCCATATGGAAAATTACTACCAATAAAGTTTCAAAATTCTTTGGTTTGGTTTTGGATGATTTCAATGCACCTCTATGCACCTCGGGGTGATGATCATTTTATAAGTATTTGTGAGGTGTGGGTGACAAGGGTTGGAGTTCTAATTTTTAGGAGAAAGATTCACACACATATATATTTAGATTAAACTAGAGTAGAATTTCTATCTCGTATTAAAAAAAATTGTATTATATATAGATACTAATTTTACAGTGTAGCTTTTTTTTTTTCCACCTTAATAACATTCACATCAGGTATTATAAAAAAAGATGCAAAATTTATATATTTTTGTCTAAAAGTAGTTTCTTATATTAAAATAAATAAAACAATTTTGTACAAGCTTGTATGAATGCTGCCCAAGACCTTTTTTTCATGGGCATTATGAGCTAGAGCTTTTACTCTTCTTCATTTTTTTTTTTTTTTTTTTTTCATTTCTCTGAATTTAATTAGAACCGAAATGAACAAAATTTTTGAAACCAATAAATGGGATTCATGAATGTAGGATATGAATTATTACTATTGTATTAATTGTGATAGTACCAATACGGTCGATGACGATGGACATTGATGTCTGCTAATTTTTTATGGTCTAGGGCAACCAAACCACAAGTTGGTCTGTGATGGACACCACTCCACGACAACTGATCAGTTGTCTACGGGTCCATAAAACATTACTGCACTACAGATCGACCGACAATATATAAGTAGGTGGTGACTGACCGGCCGGTGACCAGTGAGGCATGCACGCACGTGACAACTTAAAAAGAATGTAATCTATGCAGGTTTTGGTTAAGTTAATTATTAAAGTTTATGGTTATTGAATAAGAGATATATAAAGTTCTAATTCCGACTACACTAAAAACTAATCGATATCTTAGTTTGGAGCGAATACAATAGGTTGCATTTCCATCATATCTTACACATATGAGCTCACCTACTCTACATGGCATCATGGTGATACATTGAAAAACTATATGAAATTTTTTCTTCTTCTTCTTCTTCTTGGTAATCAAGGATTTATTATAAAAGCTAGACAGCCAGGGTAAAAGATACAGAGTGCCTTTCATAATACATATTCCCAAAATTGTCTAGATGTAATAGTAAAGAGCACAAAGTGTTGTAATGTGAGTCTTTTAACATAATTACGCCTTCCAAGCCATTTGATTATTCGAGTGAAATAATACTAAGATTTGAATGTTTGGACTTTGGGTTTTGGGGTCAATGTGGAGAGATACTTTTAGTGGTGGGATCATAAAATTTTTCCAGTATAGTTATTAAAAAACTTAAATTATACAAAATCTAATAAAAATATAATTTCATATATTGACAAAACACACAGACTCAAATACATAATGTCTTATAACTTTCTAAGAGTTTTTTTATTTTTTATTTTTAAATTGATTATTGCATAATAGTTTCATTATCGATACTGCAAGTAATTTCAAAACATTAGTTCAATAAAAAATTTCTTAGACTTTTTCTTTTTGTTTGGAAGAGTCTGATATATTGTTAAGGGGATCAAAATTTAAGAACAAAGTTTGACTACAAACTTAGTTGTAGCCTAAAGGTACAACTCTCATTAAAAAAATTAAGATGACTACATATATACTTTGAAAATCTAATTATTGAATTACATGTTCTTTATATTCTTAAAGTATATGTCAAATTTCATGCCAATCTGATGTTATTTACTATTCGATTATAAACTTATTTTTTTATGTATAATTTCAGACTACAAAAACTCAAAATTTAAACTTTTTATTGACGACATAGTTATTGATTTATGATATTTTTGAAAATTTGCAAGCATGAAGGATGTACGAAGAAAATAGAATCCAATGGTAGTTTTGTCAAAATTTACTAAAAAATAAAATTGATTGGAGTTGTAGCCTTAGTCTACAACCAAGTTTGTTGCCTAAATTTGTCCAAAGTTTAATTATGTTTGTAAGGTTGAATTTAATCAACCATCTAATTGGCTTTATTCCGTGACCAATTTGCTTGTAATTTAGCACTTAGTAACCCTGTATTTAGGTGGAAAAATTGTAAAGGTAGTGTGTGAGAAGATGTGAAGAAAAGCTCAAGAGTGTACAAAAAAAACAGAGTCTCGCGACTAGGACTCACGGGTGGTTCGCGACTGGCAAGCCGCGAAAGGCAGGCACGTGAGAAGCACACTAGGAAGCTGAAGGGTCGCGCCAGCTGTCACGCTACAGGACAAAAGTTCCAGTCTGACCAGGCCATTACGTCGCGACTTGATTTCGCGACTTGGCCAAGCCGCTAGATCAAATCGCCAACTTGCCCTGTTTGGCAAAAACTGACGTTTTGCATTCCCTTCTCACCCTACTATATATACACCCTTATACCCATCATATTGAAAGAGCTTCCAGAGAGAATTTTGTGAGAAAAAACCCTAGAGAAATACAAGATTGATTCATCCCCAATCTTCATCTAAAGAGACTCTACAAATTCCTCTACTCTCTTCCTCTCCATTGTCATACCCTTTAGAGGTCATTTACCAAACCCTTGTCTCACCACACCTACGTCTGTGAGAATGTCCATTTGGTGCTTTGGGAAGGAACCAATATACATTGGTTGATGCTATGGTCAAGTAGCGGAATCCGGGAAGCTAGAGAAGAAATAGGTTCGGCGTAACCTCGTTGGAGCAAGAAGCTTGGAGGGCTTAGGTACTTGGGTAGATTAGGCTTGGAGGGTCTTCTGCTGTTCATGTATCCCAACTACATTCTTTAGTGGATTATTTGACCGCTTAGAGGGCGGCGGAGAGGTTTTACGTCGAGGACTTCGGTTTCCTCTTCGATAACACATCGTGTGTTGTCCGTGTGTTTGCATCTTCTTTCCCTTTACCTTTGCCTTATATTTACTACTGTGGATGTGTTTATATTTGGCTTAGATTGTTCTATCAATTCTGTTATAAGCTTGTTATCATATTCCGCACATTAATTGTTTGATATAAAGCTTGAATTGGTATTTTTGTAATTTGGGGTCTAAACGTTGAAAGGTGTTTTATACCATTTTTGAACTTTCAATTGATATCAGAGCGGGTACACTTGTTATGGTGTTAATATCTAAGTGTGATCCTTGACCCCTTGTTGAGATGGATAGGTCTCAATCTCTCACTGCTCCACCATATTTTGATGGTAATAACTATGCTTTTTGGAAAGTCCGAATAAGGGCGTTTTTGTGTTCTATGGATGAAGCTGTGTGGGATGCAGTTGACATAGGTTGGACAAAGCCAGTGGATGCTAAATCCACTTGGGACAAGGCAATTCTTGGGGCAGCTAATGCAAATAGTAAAGCATTGAATGCCATTTTCTGTGATATCTCTCCAGAAGAACTTCACAAGATTTCTCATATTACTGTTGCTAAAGAAGCATGGGAGATTCTGGAGACGACATATGAAGGAACCAAGAAGGTGAAAGACACTAAACTTCAAATGCTGACCACTCGCTTTGAGCAGCTAAAGATGGATGAGGATGAGTCTTTTGACTCTTTCTATAGTAAACTAAACGAGGTGGTCTTTGGAAAATTTAATTTGGAGGAAAAGACGGAAGAGTCTAAAGTTGTAAGGAAGATCCTTCGGTCACTACCAGAAAGTTTTCGTGCTAAAGTTACAGCCATTGAAGAGAGCAAAGATCTTGATGAAATCAAGGTTTAGGAGCTGGTCGGTTCTCTACAGACATATGAGTTGTCTTTTCCTTCAGCAAAGAAGAGTAAATCCTTTGCTCTTAAGACAATTGATGAGAGGATAGGGTCTCATGAATCTTCGGAAGAGGATACAGTAGATAATGATGTGGCGTATCTTGTAAAAAACTTCTGGAAATTCCTAAAGCTCAAGAATAGTGGAAAATTTGGTGACAAAAGAAAATTCCAGAGTGCTGAAAAAGAGAAGAAAGACTTCTGAAGAAAGGATGGTAAAGATTCCCAATCCTCACAAGGAATTACATGTTTTGAATGTAATGGGCATGGGCATTTTAAAAAGGAATGTCCAAACTACTTGAAGTCGAAGGGAAAGGTGTATGCCACCACTTTAAGTGATTCGGACTCATCAAATTCTAATTCTGACGAGAGCTGTGATGGAGAAGGAAATTTCTCCGCATTCATGACCATCGCTCATGTGGAATCCTCAGATGACTTGGATACACTTGTGAAGGAGCTTGGTGAACATTCTGATTTGGAATTTATTGGAGTTGTAGAGGAATCTGAAGCTGAAGAGGATGAAGGTACTTTGAGTATTCAAGAGAATTACACTTTACTTCTTGAGAGATCAGGTGAGTATGCAAGGGTTGTAAAGACGGCGGTAAAGAAGATGAAAAGGGCTGAAGAGGACTACAAAAGTTTACTAGCTAGATATAAAGAGGCTAAATGCGAGATTGAGACACTAAATGGAGAGTTATTGGAAGCTTACACCAAAGTAAGATTCCTTAAGCAAGAAATGGTGCAAGCGCAAGCCAAGATTGAAAGGGTCTCCTCTAGAAAGTTGGAAGATGTTATCTCGTCTCAAAAACATTTTTCATATAAGTCCGGAGTGGGGTATATCGGAGGAAGTAGCTCATTAGCCAAAGCTATCAAAGAAGTGAAATTTGTGAAGGCCAAAGAGCCTACTGTAGAAGAAACCATCCCTGAGAATGTTAAGGTTGAGAAGGAGAATGTGAGTGAGTAAAGGATGGTGAATAAGCCCCAAAATCAATCTATGGGCAGATACGAAACCAGAGCAAGATCTCTCTCAAGACCACAATGGGGTCCTAGAACTGAGTATGTGTGTCACTATTGCGGACTACGAGGGCATACTAGACCCAACTGTCAAAAGCTGAGAGCAAACAACAATGCAAGCGCACCTCGGTCACGAGGAAGAAGGAATGACAAGAGGTCTTGGGGTGGTGAGAAACCAAGAAGTCAAAACAATGATCCAAGAATGACGGACGTGATGAAGATGATCGGTGCCTTCACCACCTGCTTGTAGAGCTTCAACAGGAGGTTTGAAAGTCCTAACTCTCGTACCCGATCCATCAAGGATATCACCCCAAACGCACGTGACGTGTGGGTGACAAAGGGTACTCATGCATAAGCATTATAACATGTCCATGCATCAATTCTTCCTATGATTTGTGGATAAAATTGGTTAGTTGCTTTGTGTTTTTGAGCATTTGTTTAATTTGTGGTTTGTTTGTGTTTAAAATGCTGTTATTCTTTTTGTTTTTGATCTTTCTTCTACTGTTTTTGTGTCAAAAATCCAAAAACACATAAAAAGTTGAAAATCCAAAAAGTTTGATCACTTTGTTGAGTTTTGTCTCCAAGCATGTTTTGCCCTGTACCTTTGTACTTATGGCTTTGTGCATTTAACGAGCTTAGCTTGTCTCTCATGCACTCATATTTTTGTAGAAGAAATTCTGAAATCTATGTGATTGTTGTAAATAGATCTTCAACCTTGTCATGAATGATTAGTGAATGGTTTTGTTGATCTTGAGACATGCATAGACTCATGCCCATATATCTTCCCGCATTTTATTTTTATGCTTTAAAAGAGCTCTCTAAATGTAAATCTCCAAATGAAAAGAGATATAGAGCTGCAAAAGCCTGTCGCACACACTAGTATTTGACTAGGAAAAAGGGAAAGCGACCAAAATAAAATGTGTGATACTCAAAGAGCCAAAGGCTAATTCATCAATTGAAATATCAAAAATTTCAGGCATCTATCTCACAATGAGATTCTCTTTGCTCAAATGTTGCAAACGATATGTTGAATATGGAGCCAAATGAAAAGTTTCAAAGAATTGTTATCAAGTACTTGTGGGAGGTCATATATGCATGTTTCTATAATTGAGATAGGTCACATTATCTAGTGCTAGTTGTGTATGCCTTGATTGAATTGATCATTGAAGCTTCACATTGGACTAAGAACTATCTCATTTTTGATATCCACACACATCACACAAGTCTATGTTCAAC
>NW_027069643.1:0-11782 GCF_002906115.3 Quercus suber | reverse complement strand
AAAAAAAAAAAAAAAAAACAGATGCATCTTTTCATAAATTATAAATTCTAACTGTGATATTTTTAATATTTTTTATTTTTTGAATAATTTTATAGGACAGAAAATTTAGTTAACATTTAGTATGTGTTTGGATTTAACACTTTTTGCGTTGCGTATAGTCATTTCATGTTTATTTATTTATTTTTTTTTCACGTGTTTCAGGAGCAAAGATGTCTATTACGGCTACTGTTTATGCACTGTTCATGAACAGTAACCGCAAAAGTTGACTTTCTAACCATGAACAATGCATCCATGGTTCACAGACTCACAAATATCATTTTTCAGCAATTTTTTTATTAAAAATGGATCCCGCAGTATTATTCACGTATTTAAAAATTATTTTGCTATAGTATTTTCAGTTTTTAGTTTTAGCAAAATAAGTCCTATCTAAACGGACTTTTAATGTTCGTCAAAGAGATGATTTTTATTTGTATTTTTTCTGAATCCATCAAAGAAATGATTTTTTTTTTCTTTTTTTTTGAGATCAAGCTTTAATGTCCGTCAAAGAGATGATTTTTATTTGTATTTTTCTGAATCCATCAAAGAAATGATTTGAGATCAAGGTTAATGATTACCATATGAAAAATAAGGTTGTTGGAATATTCCCAAAATAAAAAAAATAAAAAAAAAAAAGAGTCAAGAATTGTAGCCAATAATTCTAAGGGACAGCTAGACGTCATGCTTCAAAAAAATCCAGGTCATTCATTCAAATTTTCTTTCCTACTCTCTTAGAAGTTAGAACAACTCTTACTTAGAAAAAAAAAAAATATTAAATGGATTTGTGTGTAACTATATATGAACAATTGATTTTTTTTTTTATTATAAAAAATTACATTAATTCTACCTATAGTTTGGGAGCTGTTTAAACTAAATCCTACATAATACAAAGTTTCAATTAAAACTCCCAAATTTCAAAATTATTTTTACTTTTGTCCCCTCAAAATCACTCTTGATTATAAGTAACGAAAAATTAAGTAAATTTTACTTGACAGTCTAGACACTACTTTAGCCATTAACGAAACAGAAAGAAATAATAAAAAATTAAATGTAAAATGAATAGTGCTGCAATTATATATTTTTACACAATTTTATATAATTTGATGTAAGTGAATTTTTGATTTGATTGACTAAAATATGTTACTCTTCTATTCTACAGATTAGTCTCACCATGCGTGTTGTTTTGCTTACAAAATGATAGAAATAATTTCTAGCGGAGTACCAGGGTATCCAATGGGCCATAGTATGGGACTGGTCTATCCTACAGTTTATCTTTATTCTTACTAATATTACGTATAAACTATATCAGTAACCCGTTTTTTCTATATATAGAAACCAAAGCTAGAAGGCTTGGAGGTATAGCTTTCAGCATAATAGCAAATTAAGTTAGCCATATGGGAACTCGAGCTCCATTTCTGCTATGTCTCCTGGCCTTAGCTGCCTTGTCTGATAGCACACAAGGTGCAACACCAACCCATTATTCTGTTCCTTTTAACCGCACCATCTTCCCAACTGGTTTCATATTTGGAGCTGGTTCAGCTGCTTACCAGGTAAATATTGTAATGGGATTAGTCTGTTACTCTTAAAGAGTTGTAGAGAAACTCATAAAATTAAAGCCTGTACACATGGTAGCATAAAATGTTTGTTTGGTCTTCTTTTTTCTCAGTCCGAAGGAGCAGCATTCACTGACGGTAAAGGACTTAATATTTGGGATGTTTTCACCAGGAAACAACGAGGTCTCTCTCTCTCTCTCTCTCAATTGAATCAGAAATATCAAAGTGGTCCATAGGCTCCACATATCCTTTTCCATAGACTATTAGTAACTTGCTACTTGCATGTATTGGCTAAGAAAATTGTTAAAAGGGTAAATTATAAAAACCTACCTGAGGTTTAGGAGTAGTACCAAACACGTCCAAAACTTTTTCAAAATGACCAATTTGGTCTTTAAACAGCAGCGTAGAGCGTGAGTTTGTGGGTAAACCGGCTTTGAAACCATTTTAGTGGCAGAGGTTTTTGGTCTTTTGTTGAGTCTATGAGCTTAAGCTTGAGAATGAGAGAGAGATGTTTGGTCTCTGTGAAGAAGAGAGAGAGCAAAAGAAAAGGGGAAAATGAAATTAACTAACGGGGTTTGGTTTACAAACAGCGTTAGTGTTTAGGACTAGTTTGGTCATTTAAAAAAAATTGTATGTGTTTGATATTATCTCAAATCTCAGAATAGATTATCGTAATTTACCCCTGTTAAAAATTTACAATATGATGTAACAATAAATGTGATTAATGCCATAAATAATGTTAATGATACGCCTTCATTCAAACTTTAGCTATTGCTATGATACTTGTTGAAGAATTAACACATTGTGAGACTCCAAATGAGGCCTCAAACACATGGAGGCACTACCAAATTCAGAAACTTAGTTTAGTGTCCAATTATATTTATATAAATTCTTTGACTCATTTGGTCTTTTAAATTTTTTTTTTATTTTTATTTTTTTATGTGAGATTTCTACTCATATATATATATCCAACAAAATACTAAGAGAATATAAGTAGAAGAGATTTAAGGGTGTTCACCGGTCAAGTTTTTTTGTGTTCGATATCAATCTGCCACTAGACCCCAACTCCTTTAGTTTGTGAACTTCCTCACCCGCTTTCCACAAATGGTTTTGAAACAAAATAACTTCATTATTTTTCCGAATTTGGATACATTAATTAAACTCATAGCCATGTAAAGGACCTTTATGTGATCACAATAAAAATTTTCCCGTTTTGATTTGAGAAATTTTCACAATGGTCTACAGCAAAAATTGCGGATTATAGCAACGCAGATGTGGCACAAGACTTCTATCATCGTTACAAGGTATGCCCAAAAACTCCAATGACCATCTATACGTGTTTATCTGTTGTTTTTTACAATAAGTTTAAAGACAAATATTTTTTATAAGTGTTGAGGTGGTATATATGTTGACATGTAGTAGTGCTAATAAAAATTCTGTTAGTGCTTGCTACGTAAAATTTGTGAGAGTTAATGGAAATATGAAGAAATAGAGTAGAGAGAGATAACATAAAGTTTACATGAATTGGCTGAGTGGCATATGTTTACAGAAGAAAATTTTGACGGCTACATCTTCATGGTAATCTCAATTCTACAGGGTATATGTAATAAATTTGGAGGTAGAATTAGACATGTGTGGTCTGAGTAATATAATTGGACCTCTTTAAGCCAACATACAAACCTAATAATGATACCTCTAAAAAAAATTAAAGTTGTTCTATTAACAACTTACTATCTTAATAGAAATGAAGAAATAATATAAAAAAATATTTTTTATTTTTATTTTCTAATTAATTTCTAAAAATGTTGCAGGAAGACGTACATTTAGTGAAAAAGATTGGTTTGGACTCCTTCAGATTCTCCATCTCATGGTCCAGATTGTTCCCAAGTAAGACCCTTGCACTAGATCAATCTCAATGTTCAAAATTCATTAGCTATTGATATTTCAGTTGGGTCCATGACACCAACAGTGATCACAAATCTGGGAAAAACTTAGTTCATATTTGTCGTATTGCAAATGGGACATATGATAGCATTGAATAATGTGCTTTTGTCTCCAGAGGGCAAAGTAAGTGGGGGAGTGAACCCAAAAGCTGTGACTTTCTACAACAACCTCATCAACGAGCTCCTCTCCAATGGTGAAGTTCAAAACTTTTCTTTTATTTTCAGCTAATGCAATGTTTCTAATGCTACTATACATCTCAAACTGTATGCTATACACAATAATGTATAATCAAAGCCCTCTCCTTTCACGAAATGAGCTGAACTCTTAAGATCTACCATTACAAGTAAAACGCGTTTTGTCAAGGATTAGCCAATTCCATAGAAATATTATCCTAATAAAGTTAACCTATAAAATTTGCATGCAATTGAACAATTTATGTCATTTGTCATCAAATGCTGCTCGATCGTCGTTCCTCCTGACTTACTTTAGATTAATCTCAATTGGGTTTTTGTGCAACTTAGTGTACTCTTCAGTATCTCTATATCACACTTATGACCATTTAACATTTTACCATCTATAATCTTTGTATATATAGTTTAAAAGGGAAGACCTAGGGACTCAAATATATATGAATGGATTGTTGCTTCTACGTACACCTTGTTTCGTTGTTGCCTGGAAAAATAATATATATATATATATATATATATATATATTATATATATAATTTTAAATTTTATAGTTGTGAGAGCCTTGTGGACCAGTTGTGGATTGATTTGAATGAATATTATATTTCCATGTTTGGCTAAATAGCATTAGAAATATTATCCAGTCTTATGTTTTAAGTAGATACTGTCTTAATTTTCATGGAAGTAATCTGTCAAATTGATGTGCTGACACTGACAGGTGGTGGTTTTAACTTTTTATGTTAGTATTTTCAAACTCCAAATGTTGGTGAATCATTGATTTATTATGTGTTATAACTTCATATAGTAGTTTTTGGTAAATCATTTGGACTGTAGGGTGAATGGAATGCCATAACCATCCAGCCGAGTGAGTGTAGCCAACAATACTTGAGAATCCCAACCGTATTTTCGTGCTGGCTTCTTTGAGGTTATGTTCTATTACTTTATCTTGTTGTTGATGCTGTCCACCTCTATAAAAGAAGTCATTGAAGCCATTCCAATTCCAAAATCATTCCATTCAATCCTTGAGGAATTTTCACTGGATCCTTTCCCCCACCATTTGACGATGCAATAGCCCTTGAACGTGGGGATAAAAATCAACACACCCCAATGATAGATGAGATTGATTTTGGAAAATGGCATGCTCCCTTTGGTGCAAAATTTTCCCGAGCTTACATGTCGAGAATACACGTCAAGAATTTGAATGTAAACCACTAATTATCGAGAATACATGTTGAGAATTTGAATATAAAACCACTGGGGCATTAGTTTGAAGAAAGATTATCTTGGAAGATTGCATTTAGAAGATTTAGGGGTTACGAATTTAGAGGTTAGAGATTTAAGGGTTAGCGATTCTGCTGATACAATATTATTGTAACAAATAGTGAAGATGAAAAGTGTGGTGATGTTCTTTAATAAGGTTAGCAGAGTTACATATTTTATCAAAATTTGTGGGTTTTCATGTGTTGGAATAAAGATAGGTTTTACATGTACAACTTGTGATGGGTTCTATTACGTTGGCTAATAAGATAGAATGTAAAGTTGTGGGGGTAGCTAGATTATTAATATGTTCAGTGGTGGCTTCAGGAATTTTTGTTAAGAGAGTCATTAAGAAACTTAAATTTTTTTTAAAAAAATTAATAAAAAGAAAACTAGAATATATCGAGTTATAGACCAAAAAAAAAAAAACATTAATTTTTACAATTTCCTTTTACAAGTTTTCAAATTTTGAATTGTTACACGATAGTTCATTACAATTATTTATTGCCAATATGGGTAGCTATGACATTTTATTTTGTTAACTTTGTCTAAATTTTTATTTTTATGCAATTAATATTACATATTTGTCATTGTTTTTATAAATATTTTTAAACTAAATGACTAAACTCAACTCATTGCTCTATATTAATTATTGACACATACAACCACACTCATTCATACATAAAATAATTCACTACGTGTTTACTTAATCAATTGAATGCTTAAATGATCACTAACTTGCAATTTTTTTCTTGAATTTTTCTAACTTATGACAAAAGTATTATAACATGATAATATACACACTCATGTAACAAATCCTCTCTATTTCCTAATTATTAAATTAAATAAAGTTATATTATATTTATATTGTACACACAAACATCCATGTACACATCATTATTCACACAATGACATTATAAAAAAAAAAAGTAATGCACACAATTAATATTAAACACATTTATACACATTAATAAAATGACATTTACAATGCACAACACTTGCTCTTACTTTAGAGTAAAAAATACTTGTAATAAGATTGTATAAAATTTAAGTTAAAGTGTGCAAAAATATTTTTAAGAGAAAAATTAATGTATTAAACTAAAAAAAAAATTATATTATATATATATATTTTTTTTTGAGTCAGGGAGTTCATTTGAACCCCTGAACAAAGAGTAGAAATGGACCCCCTGAACAAAGAGTATTGCCGCCTGTGAATATGTTAGATGGAACATTTAGACCTTGGGTAATGTGAGACATGTATCCAAGCTTGAAAGAAATTTTTTGTTAGGCGAGCTAGATTCTTTGGGCTATGGAAATTCTGCCAAAGGTGGAGTTATAGAAGTCACTAAAGGTGCTTTGGTGGTGATGAAATGAGGAGAGCTTTCATGAATTTGTATGAGTTGATTTGTGAGATAGTTAAATGAGGAGCATTTGGTTTAGAACTTATAGAGGAAAAACAGTCATGGATGGAAGAATTGGCTGATATATATGGTTGTGAAGCCAAGTTCAATAGGGAAGTTTAAGCATTTTTGCGCTGAATTGAACATATATCTCTTGTTGAGAATGAGGTGGAGCACCCTATCCACAAATGGGGTGCAAAGGGCCCGAAAGAGGTACTAGTATGCACCTCATGGGCCATTGGTGGAGATTTGTTAAATCTAGTGCGTAAGATAAATAGTTTGGGTTTACTAGTATTACTGGTTTATTATTTGAGATTTTTTGGGTGTGGAAAAAAAAAAAAAAAAAAAAGCTAATTCATTGTAAAAGTGATAGTGCTATGTTCATTGTCCATCAATGAATTTGAGTAGTTTTGGTATATTGGGATTTTGGATTTGTTATGTTTGTGAGAATTTATATGTGGATGTATGATGTAATCACTTTTTTTTTTCTTTTTTTAAGTTGGCATTGCACTTGGATATATGTATGATGTTTATCGAACCATGTTAAGGTCAATGACAAAATATTGTTACTCTTGTAAGGTTGAATTTAATCAACATTTTGTTGGTTTTATTCCGTGCCAATTTGCTTGTAATTTAGCATTTAGAAATCTTGTAGTTATGTGAGAATCATGTAAGGGTAGTGTATGAGAGATTGTGAAGAAAAAGCTCAAGAGTGTGCACTCAACAGGGCCTCACGACTGGATCTCGTGGCTAGCTCGTTGCTGGCAAGTCGCCAGAGGCACACGTGTGAAGCATGCAGATGTGCTAAAGAGTCCGCCAGCTAGAGCGCTACAGGACAAAACTTCAGTCTGGCCATTCTATTAGTTTGCGATTTAGACTCGTGACTCAGTCAAGTCGCAAACCACTCAATTTAGGAAAAACTGACCTTTCGCATTCCAAACATACACAAGTATAAATACTCCTTATACCACGTATTATAGAGTGCTTCCAGAGAGAATTTTGAGAGAGAAACTTTAGAGAAAAACAGATTAACTCATCAATAATCTTCATCCTTGTTTCTCCAAATTCTTTACTCTCACCCTCTCCATTGATATATCCTTGAGATGTACATTTAGCCAATCCTTATCTCACCATACTTATATCAGTGAGAAGGTAATTTGGTGCTTGGAAAGCAGCTAAGAAGGGACCAATTGATATTAGTTGATGTTATGGGTTATAGCAGAATCGATAAGCTAGAGAAGACAAATGTTTGGCGCAATCTCGTTGGAGCAAGAAGTTTGGAAGGCTTAGGTACATTGGGTAGATTAGGCTTGGAGGGTCTTCTACTGTTCATGTATCCTAACTTCATTCTTTAGTGGATTATTGACCGCTTGGAAGGCGGCAGAGAGGTTTTACGCGCGAGAACTTCGGTTTCCTTTTCAATAACACATCGTTGTGTTGTTTTTGTGTTTGCATTTCTCTTCCTTAATCTTTGCCATTTAATTTTTGCTGTGGTTGTGATTTTATTAGTTTAGATTGTTTTATCAATTCTATTTTAGTTTTTTTTTTTTTTTTTTCATATTCGCACATACATTGTTTGATAATAAGCTTGAATTAGTAATTTGTAATTTTGGGTCTAAACATTCATAGGTATTTTACACACATTTTGAACATTCAACCCTAATTGATTTCATTGAGGGAAATGTTGTATAACAGTCATAATGGCCCGAATAAAGTGTTTATCCTAATTATTAGTTATTACATTTGCTTAATTGTTTAATATTATGAGTCACAAACAAAGACCCAGTCCATTAGGATTCTAATTGTGAAGAGCTATAAAGTGAATAGATATTTAAGAAAAATTACATCATCAATAACAATCAAAACTTATTAATGGGAATTGGGAAAGTTTATAAAGAGCCTACACAAAAGGAGTCCCTTGTTGAGTTCTGTATTTCCATCAAAAAAGTTTATAAAAGGTCGTTCATAGACTAAAGAATCTTTATAAAATTTTAGGTTTGGTCTTGAAGGTACTTGAATAATTATAGTTAAGGTATGCTCCATTTATTATGTTGTGAATACTCTATATAAATTTTCTTACAAATGAATGTCAAATGGGTGTATTCTCCACACACACAAAACAAAACAAAACCCAAAAAAAAAAAAAAAAAAAAAAACCCCTCTTTTCTGATTGCTACAACATAATATTTAAGATTTTTTTTTCAATTTTTAATTCGTTTATATTTAGGATAATTGATATTTTTTAAATGCATAAGTCATAACAATAAAATGTAAAATAGAATAAAATGAGACATGAATAGGACTTTTCCTTATTTAGATACATGTCTAACATGACCGGGTTTGGCCGAAGATTACGTCTCCTTACATAAACAAACCTTTCTACTTAAGACATCACATACAAACACAATAATCTCTCCAAACAGGACGAAGTTTGGAGAAAGAAAGCATAGCTAGCTCTCCTTATTCTCACAGATCACACTGGCACAATGTCGATTTATTTTAGGAGGAACGACTTGAACCAGTAGGCAGAGTATTTAAGTGTCTTTTCAAGTTGTCTTATAATCAATATAAGTAAGGCCAAATCGAGCTGTGAAACCAGCATCCCACTCAAATCGTCCTGGAAAGACCACACGTAATATCCCTTCACTTTCACACCCTCCCTGCCAAAATCATACTATTAGCCTTCACTAAAACAAAATGTATATTTTAGTGACGAAATTTTCTTTGCCTTTTGATAAGCTTATTTCATCATTTTATTTTGTTATTGCGTATTATGTACAGTTATACTTAGAAAAAAATTGAAACTTTAAAAGGTTGTATAATCTATTTTAAGATGAAAATGAACTCATCCAAATGAATCTAAATCAAGTAGAAAATAAAGGACGTTATTTTCATCGACCTCACTTGATAGCTTGTGAAATATATGATAAATGTCCATAATGTATCTTCCTCAAACTATCTTTGATGGCATCTTTAACTGGCAAGGAGCTATTACTTGCATCAGCCATTCCTGCAAAAAGAAGAGCACAATCAATTACACTAAAATATTAGTAAAGACAATGCAAAAACATGAGGGAAAAGTTTTGTTACCATTCTCGTTATGTACTTCTGGATCGTTGTAATTCTTCTTTACATATAGCAGAAGCTCTCGAAGCCCCTTAGGATAGATGAAAGCCAGCTCAATGCAGTCTACAAAACAGTTTGCACTATATTCATTAGGTAAAAGCATACAAGCAACATGAAAGAAAATAACACAAATGCGTGAGTACACAGAGAGATAGAAGAATATGTACCGCTACCGATAGAAACCCCATTTTTTTCAGCTGTGGAGCAAAGAAAATGTATTATAATCCTGGAATGGCAAAGAAATGAAAAGGATATTATTATTGTTATTATCATTATTGCTTACTAGTAGAGTGGTTGTTCTATCTGTGTAATAAGTAACGTTGACACCGTTGGCTGAGGGAGCATTTTTCTGCATAATTTGAAGTGTAATAGTTTATGCTAAGAAAATCAATGGACCCTTTTAGCAACTTGGATTGAGCTTCTGTGAATCTGGGTAGTCGTTCCTTTACTGCTGCTTTCATGCTCTGGGGATAGACACCAAATGTGATTGGATGGGCAACCTATACAAATAGTGGATGATATTTCAGTAATTTTCTTTTTCATTTGTAATAGTGTTAATTATTGTGCTAATCGAAGTTTTTCATATATATACTACAATTTAGAAAATGAGTGATGTTATTATAAAATTTACCATATAACTTTTACAATGTCAACAATAACAAAAAAAAGACTAATTCTGAAATTCATTTTTATGTTGTAATCATCCACCAATCACATTTATTTCTATGTTACTTGATAAAGATTGTATAGTAAAATTTGATAAATTTTTTAGAGTGTTTTAACCTATGGCGTCCGTTCTTGATAATAGCTCTTTATTATCAGACCAAGACACACTAGTCAGTTTTTGGTATAAATGAGAATTGAACCTTAGATCTTTTATTCAACCATCAGAGACTTTATCTGCTAATTGAGCTAACTAGAACCCATTTTTTAGTGCATTTTGTGCTTGAGTTCAATTTGAGTAAATTTGAAATATTATAACAGTTTCCAAGAAAAAGATGAACAAATAGGGAAAAAATGATGAGAAAAAAAAAAAAAAAAGTTTGATTTTAGGGATATTCATTGTGCTCAAAGGGACCGAAAATTTATGTCACAATCAATACTCACAACCAAACATGAAATCAAGAGCTCTGGAGGCTGCCTTTTTGCTGCTAGAAGACTGGTCTTTTGGTATAAACCAATGGGTCACAATTGTAATCCCAATTTCTCCCTTTGATGTGGCTGCACTCATATAAAAGTCAATCACAATTTTTCCAACATGACATAATCACTTTGTTAAATTAACATTACAAAGTTTATTAGTGAGAAATATGAATTTTTTTTTTTTTCCATCAAAATGAAATATTATAATATAATCCTTTTTGTTTATTTCTCTTTGTATTTTTTTTTTCGAAGAAAAAAAAAAAAATATATATATATATATATATACAAACTTGTATTTCTCCCTATACAACTTCACAGCATAGGCATGAGCAAGCAGCAAGTGATGGGCAACAATGTAGGGTTCAGTGGCTGAGTTACCAGCAGTACAATTTCCAGCATAGCTAGAACATCCCCCGGTGCAAAAGTACCAGAGCTATGCCCATACATGGTCCATCCATTTGGTTCATTCATCGTAACCCAATGCTTAACTCGATCTCCAAATGTTTTGAAGCAAAAATTAACATAAGCCACATAATCCTCCCTATTGAACCAGATGGTTATTAGTTATTCATATTGCACAAGCTTAATTATAAGAATTGCAATGCATCTATTTTGTCCCATTGTCTAGACTTACACAATCTTGGGGCTTAAGAATGCACCATACTCCTCATCTAGTGCTTGGGGAGTATCAAAATGGAGCAAAGTCACAAAGGGTGTGATACCTGCCCGCAATGGGATTCAAATTTAGAAATGGCATATAAGAAAAATGCTAACTGATACTCTTAAGACAATTGTTAATAATTCATTTAAAGAAAATTTTTATGGGAAAAAAAAGTAATTAATATTTTGACAGTTTTTTTCATTTTTCATAAAAGTAATATCAAAACTTTCCTAAAATAGATTGTTAACTATTGCCCTAAAGGCACCCGTTAGCATGACCCATAATTAAAAATAGTAAAATAGTGAAATTTTCAATTTTTTTTTTTTTAAATTCTTTCAAACATTTTAATAAACCCATTGAAGGTCATAACAAATTATACTTTTTTATTCCTTTTTTTCCCCATTTTTGGCTAAGTGAATGAAGCAAATATATAATTTATTTTCAATCCATTCCATTATTTTTAAATTCTAATAGAAT
>NW_027069642.1:1112989-1231982 GCF_002906115.3 Quercus suber | reverse complement strand
ATATGGCTTTAGAATTTCTCCACCAAAAAAAAAAAAAAAAAGAAAAAGAAAAAGAAAAAGAAAAAGGTGTGAACAAGAAAGGGCATGTCACAAACGCGATGGTGGTGAGAATGGACAGTGGTAACATAGTGCGGATCTAGTTCTCACCAGCGTGTTTCTTAAAAAAAAAAAAGAAAAAAGAAAAAAAAAAGGAGGTTCTCATCAGCGTGGATCTAGGTGACACACATGCCAAGGATTTGCCTCGAGACCCAACCCCACCTTCCACACACTCCTCCAAGCTTCCTCCTCTATAAAACCCGCGATATCTTTCACCTTCAATATTCTTTGTTCTGTCGCTTCCCAGCACCAGTCAGCTCAAACCCACCTTCTACTCTTCTTTTATCATATATAAGAAAGAAAGTTGCCTTAGGATAAAAAAAAGACAGCCGTGGAACAATTACTTCAAATTAATGGTGCCATAGAGGTTTTTTGGATGACTGCCTCCATGAATGTCAATTGGGAAGGCAGGCCTACAGACATAGGATTTTGTTTCTCACATCCCAAATGCCAGAACCCAACAGAATTAAACTGAAGCTTCGTTTCTTTCAACGCCGACATGTTCTCTCTCTTTCAGGTGCTGCTATATTCTTGATTTTGTTTCTCTCATCCCAAACAACCTATTTTCTTTTCTTGCTTTTGTTTCTCACATCCCTAACACCGAAACCCGACAGAACTAAACCGAAACCAAATTCAATTGGTCGGTCCGGTGTTCTTTCCTTACAAGTCGGTTTCGGTGTTGAATATATTAAAATCGAAAGTCTCGAGTCAGTGCAAAGACAGCCTTACCCACCGTTCATGTTAAAACCGAAATTTTCTGTTTGGTGTAAAAACTGCCT
The DNA here is from genome assembly GCF_002906115.3 of Quercus suber. Lineage (NCBI taxonomy): Eukaryota > Viridiplantae > Streptophyta > Magnoliopsida > Fagales > Fagaceae > Quercus > Quercus suber. Next base: position 1,231,107 of record NW_027069642.1, on the reverse strand, counting down.
CCAACACCGATCGTCCACTAGGACTTCATCTGATGAAGAACAAGTTGAAGCAGCAGCTAAAATTAAATTTTTACCATCCACTCCATTAGTGAAACCCTATTCTTCATCATCCGGATCAGAAACCAAACCCATGGAACCCGAATCGACTCCGGTAAAAGCCACACAAGCCAGATCCTTCACCATGAAGAAGAAGAAACGTCCAAACAGTGAAACGGAAACGACGCCGTCGAAGCGGGTCAAGGATGAGGTATATATATGTATATATGTAAGTCAGTTCTTCATCACTTTCTGTGTATGCGTATAATGCATTACTTCTTCCCATTTGTTTCTCTTTTGCCCCTTTTCCAGAGCATGTTGTAATGGCTCCTCTCTTGCCATTCATACTTCTGATTTTCATGGTACCTCTATTCAACAATGGTTAACTATCATCCTAAATAAACATAACCTCAAGGATCAAGTCTCCATGGAGTATTTGCAATATCTGTTTACACTCCTCTGTACCATTTGGAATCATAGAAACAAAGTGGTACATGAAGGTTTATCTCCTAACCCTTTACATGTGGTGCTAACAGCTCAATCCGTATCTTGCAGGTGCAAGACCTTGTACCTCATTCAATGCTCAGAAACCTCGCCTTAGAGTCTCAAACACAGGTGTTTAACCCCAATCTGCAGCAGGAGTTTGGCAACTTATTCTAAAAGTTGCTGATTTTTGTTGTACAAGGAAGAAAAGATGTGCTTATGTTTATTAAGCTGTTCACTTATAGGGAGCATGTGCGTTTTTTAGTATCAGCAATAGTGTAGCTACGACAGCATTAGGGGTGTTGCTTGAAGCTATGGTGGAAGCATGTTTCACTGCTTTTAATTGTGGATTTCAGCAGATTTTGATTCTAAGTGATAGCAGAGGCCTCCTCAGGACTTTGCAGAACAGAAGAACCTCTAGTGGGCAGGATAATATTAGAGTTGCGGATCTCAATTTTTGTGTTCAAGCTGGCTAATGCTGTAAAATGATCACAGTCCCCTCTTTGCTTATCAAACCTGTATATGTTTTAGCTCAAGAGGCAACCTGTATGCCTCTGACCTTTAGCTGGTCTAACCCGGCTCTTTTGTGAAGTTGCGTGTATGTACTCTCTGTTTTATGTTCTCCCTGTTTTATGGTATAAAAAAAAAATGGTGTCCTTTTCATTTTTATTTTTTGGAGCAACTATAGACCGTCTTTGAAGTGTTTTATGTCTGATTAACTTATCAATTTTTTAGGTGTAGCTTACTATTTATATAATAAAAAGTTTACCAATAAAACGCTTCAAAGACAATTTACAGTTCCTCAAAAAATAAAAATGAAAAGGACACCACTTATATAATAAAAAGTTGTATGTTGAAGACTTCCAAGGCATTACTACAGTTCCTTAAAAAGTAAAAATAAAAACGACGCAGTCTGAGACTTATTTTGCTCAATTTCATATATTTTGAACATTTCCTATGCGTGTATTTTGTATATTCAGCACAAATAACGTCTAAAATACATGAGTTCGAACCCACAATGGGACAATAGGAAGACTAAGCCCACAATAGGCAATGTAATAGATAATGCCGAGTTCAGGACAATAATAATACTGGACTGGCCCGCAAATGGGCAGTATCTTAAAAAATATGTTGAATTTTGTTTCATAATGTCCCGAGGTTCTCTTGGCTAAGAATTTTGACCGGAATACAATGTTGGCGTTTTTTGAACGAAAACGTGTAGATTGCATAAATTTGTTTGAAAATGTCCCCGGGACTTACTGGCTAAGATTTTTTTTTGGAATACAATGTCGGCGTTTTTACGAGAAAACTTGTAGATAAATGGAAAAATCTTTTGCAATAATAATAATAAAAAAAAAGCTTAGTCAAACCTTGTTGGAAAATGCCTTTAGGTCCTACTGGCCAGGAATTTTGACCGGAATACAATCTCGTCGTTTTTGCGCGAAAACTTGTGGATAGCATATTTAGATATCCAAGAAACAAATGGAAAAATCTTTTGCAAGAAAAAAAAAAAAAAAAACTCTTTTAAATTTTGTTTGAAAATGCCTAAGGCCCTACTGGCCAAGAATTTTGACTGAAATACAATGTTTGCATGAAAACATGTAGATAATATATATAGAGGTCAGAGAAACGGAAAAATCTTTTGCAAGAAAAAAAAATTCAAGTTACATTTTTTTCGAAAATGCCTAAAGTACCTTTGTTGGGTATGAATTTTGATAAGAATACAATGTCGGCGTTTTTGCACAAAAACTTGTATATAAAATATTTAGAGGTCCAAGAAATACATAGAAATTTTTTTTTTTGCAAAAAAAGAAAAAGAAAAATAGAGGTCCAAAAAAAAATGGAAGAAGCTTTTGCCAAAAAAAAAAAAAAAAAAAAATCGGTTAAATTTTTATTGGAAATGCCCATAGATCCTACTGGCCAATAATTTTGACCGGAATACAATGTTGTTGTTTTTGCATGAAAANTTTTTAAAAAAAAAAAAAAAAAAAAAAAAAAAACTTGGTGAAATTTTGTTCAAAAATCCCCATAGGTCCTACTCAGGGCCGGCCTTAGGCCTAGGCCAACTAGGCCATTGCCTAGGGCCCCTTTACTAGAGAAGGCCTCAGATTTTGGGGCAAATTTATTTATTTATTTTTTATAAATAAATATTTTTGGGAGATATTAAAACATTTTAGTTTACATTTTTTTTCACTATTAAGAAGGTTGAAAGAATTAAGTAATGTTAAAAATAGAGATAAGACAAATTTAAATAAATAAGTCTTCCAAATAGACATGTTACTAATCACAATTAATTCAAATAGGAAAATGTTAAAAATATTATAAATTTTACTACATAACTTTTATTTATTTAATTATTTTTATACAAGATAAAAATTATACTCTAGCCTAATCTAAGTGTATATGTTTGCAAAACTCTCTTCTAGTGACTTAAATCTTGGCCATTGCCCCCCACATCCCACAAGAACTTATACTTGTAGAGTAATCACTGCACTAAGAGTGCATGATGGTCTCCATAACTTTTATAATTTGATGTGACAATGAATATGATAGGTAGATTTTAACAAACTATTAAATGCATTTTTGAATGAATATTTGTGATTGGTGATATATCTTTGTAATTCTCATGTTGTAAATTTTATAATATTTTTAGTATTGTTGTAAGCCTCATGTCATTGATCACATTTATTGCAACACCAATTTGAAGTAAAATTTATTATAATTTTAGCATTTTCTTAAAAAAAAAAAAATTTTAAAGATAAAAAAAATGGATTTAAAAAAAAATTATTATATAAAATGCTAGTTAAATATTATTTAAGTGATAACATAAATGCCCCGTTTAAAAATTTCGCCTTAGGCCTCCGAAATGTTTGGGCCGACCTTGGTCTTACTGGCCAAGAATTTTGATCGGAATACAATGAAGGTATTTTTGCAATGAAACTTGTAGAGAATATATAATCTTTTGCAAGAAAAAAAAAAAAACTCAATTTAATTTTGTTCGAAAATGCACCTAGGTCCTTTTGCCCAAGAATTTAGATCATATAATAAAAAAAGACGCACTAGTAAAACTGAAAAAAAAAATAAAAAATAAAAAATAAAAAAAGAAAGAAAGAAGAAAAAGAAGAAGAAAGAAAGAAAGAAAGAAGAGTGTATAAGAGCATCAGCAGTGGGGCTTGCAAATGCCAAATCTTAAGAATATTTGGCATTTAAGCCCCAAAACTGCTCAGCAACTGGGAGGGCATATGTCATATGCCAATTTTTTTTTGAGATTTTGCTACAGTACCATCTCAAATGTAAGATGGTACTGTAGCTCAATCTTATAAAAAAAAAAAATTTTAATGCACTCATTTCTCTCTCCTCTCTCATTTTAACTGGGTAATTCTCTCTCCTCTCTCCTCTCTCATTTCTCTCTTCTTTCTCTCTTTATTTCTGCTCTCTCTTCTTCTTGCTCTTTTATTTTTTTTAATTTTAATCTTGTGTTTCTTTATATATATATATATATATATATATATATTAGTTAGTGGTAATATATTGAATAAAGTCTTTATTTATACAAGTTGAGATTGCTAAAAACTTGTTATTGTTCGGTGAAACTATAACAATACTTTTTATATAAATCAGGTTCTATTTCTCATTTGCTCTACACTTGAAAGTTATTTTTTTATTTTAGTCTTTATAAATATATTGTTTGATTAGAAATGTCTACTAGAAAATATGCATTTGGATATGAAAAACTTTATAAAAAAAAAGAAAGAAGAAAAATTAATTGAGTCTCAAAAAGGATCAATGAATAAGTTTGTTATTAGTAATAAAAGATGAAAATATCACAAATGAGCAAGAAATTCACCAAAAAGAGTTAGAAGATAATGATATGATACAATTGCAAGATAACAATGATGTTCAATTTTGTAATACAACAAATCTTGATAATGAACTTCACCATAATGATGAAAATGTCACAAATGAACAAGTTACCATAATGATGTTCAACTAGAAGAAAATGAAAATAATAATGACATGTTGAATATTTATGATCCAGGTAATTCGAAAAATATTGACACAAAATTAAGAGATTTATTAGTAGAAAGAGGTCCAATTAGAGACAATGATATAATTTTTCCTAGAGGTGATGACACTAGACATTTTTCTACTATTCATTACACTTGAATATTATCAAATGGGGAGAAGCATGATAGAAAATGGCTAGTGTATTCAAAAGATACAGACCAAGTATTTTGTTTTTGTTGCAAGTTGTTTGAGTCTAAATGTACTGGCCAACTATGTAATGAAGGAACTCGAGATTGGAAAAATATTAGTTCTAAAATTAGAAAGCATGAAACAACTAGAGAGCATATTATACTAACATGAACACTTGGCTAGATTTGGAAATGAGATTGTCAAAAAATAAAACAATAGATAAAAATATCCAAGAACAAATTAACAGAGAGAAAGATCATTGGAAAAAGGTTTTATTAAGAATTATTGCTGTAGTAAAGAATCTTGGTAAAAATAATTTGGCATTTCGAGGAAAAAAATGAAAAGATTTATGAAGAAAATAATGGAAATTTTTTTAAGTCTAGTTGAAATGATTGCAGAATTTGATCCAGTTATGCAAGAACATATTAGACGTGTTCAAAATGATGGAATCTTTAAACACTATCTTGGACATAAAATACAAAATGAATTGATACAACTGTTAGCAAATGAGATTAAATGTAAAATTATGAAAAAGATCAAAGAAGCAAAATATTTTTCAATTATACTTGATTGTACACCAAATGCAAGTCATCAAGAACAAATGTCTCTCATATTACGATGTGTTGATATTTCAACAAGTCCAATAAAAATAGTAGAACATTTTGTTGAATTTGTAAAAGTTGATGACACTACCAGAAAAGGTCTTTTTGATGAAATTATAAATTTAATAAATATTCTTGTGCTTGATATTAATGAAATACGTGGACAAGGATATGATAATGGGTCTAATATGAAAGGAAAACATCAAGGGGTACAAAAAAGACTTCTTGATATAAATCTTAGAGCAGTTTACACATCATGTGGTCGTCATAGTCTTAACCTTGTACTATGTGATATGGCCAATTCTTGTCCAAAAGCTATATCATTTTTTGATATTATACAACGCATATATACATTGTTTTCTTCTTCTACAAAAAGACGGAAAATTTTACAAGATAATGTGTCAAGTTTAACTCTGAAGTCATTATCACAAACACACTGGGAAAGTCACATTGAAAGTGTAAAAGCAATAAAATTCCAAGCTCCACAAATAGGAGATGCTTTGTTACAATTAGCACAAACAAGTAAAGATCCTAAAATAAAAAGTTAAGTTGATTGTTTAGCAACATATGAAATTGAAAGCTTTGAGTTCTTATTGGGTATGACTATTTGGTATGACATATTATTTGCCGTCAACTCTGTTAGTAAAACCCTACAATCAAAAGACATGCACATTGATGTTGCTATAGATCAATTAAAAGGTCTCATTTCTTATTTTAAAGAATATAGAGAAAATGGATTTACATCTGCAATGAATTCATAAAATTGCATTGGAACTGGAAATAGAACCTGTATTTCGTGAGAAACGTATAATTCATAAAAGGAAACAATTTGATAAAAATGTTCATAATGAGATAACACATTCTGCTTAAGAATCTTTTAGAATTGATTATTTCTTATATATAGTAGATAAAGCAATTAGTTCAATTGAGAATAGATTTGAACAATTTCAAATATGTGAAGATATTTTTGGTTTTCTATTTAACTTCACAAAATTGAAGTCACTAGATAATGATAGTTTACAAAAATACTGTCTTAAACTTGAAGATTTTCTCAAACACGATGTTTATTATGATATTGATGGTTTAGATTTATCTTCAGAGTTAAATGTTTTAAAATAAATTTTACAAATAAAGATTATACTCCAATTGACATACTAAATTATATTAAAAAAAAAAAATTAGATTCATTTCCAAATACATGCATTGCTTATTAGATTTTACTAACAATATCTGTTACAGTAGCTTCTACAAAAAGAAGTTTTTCAAAATTAAAATTAATAAAATCATATCTAAAATCGACAATGTCCCAATAAAGATTAAGTGGATTAGCTATATTATTGATTGAAAATGAGATGTTAGAAGAACTTGAATACAAAAATTTAATTAATCAATTTGCATCTCAAAAGGCAAGAAAAATAGATTTTAAATGAAATATATTATAATATAAAAATATTAAATAAACATTAATTTAATTAATATATAAGTATAAAAAATACCCAATTTTTAGTTCTCACCTTAGGCTCCAAAAAGTCTAGGGCCTGCCCTGTCTACGACACCAACAATGATCCACTCCCATGGGAAAAGAGGCTCGATATATGCATTGGAGCGGCACAGGGATTACACTACCGTCGCAGGGGTGCGAAGCATACTATTATCCACCAAGACGTGAAGACCACCAACATTCTATTGGACGAGAAATGGGTTGCCAAGGTTTCAGATTTCGGATTGTCCAAAATGGATCAAAATAATACTGCAGTTAGTACCATGGTTAAAGGTACTTGGGGCTATTTGGATCCGGAATACGCACGTTGTCAAAAGCTTTCAGACAAGTCTGATCTATACTCATTTGGTGTGGTGTTGCTGGAGGTATTCTGTGCCCGAAAGGCACTAAATTAAAAACTAGGGGAAGAAGAATGGAACCTAGCCCAGGGGGCTCGGAAGTGCATTGAGAGAGGGACAATCAATGAAATCATTGATCCATATCTGAAGGGGAAGATAGCTCTAGTGTGTTTCAAAGTGTTCATGCAGATTGCAGAGAGTCGCACGCGTGATCAAGGCATCCAACGGCCCACAATGGGTGATGTGGTGGAAAAGCTCAAGTTGGCACTGGAGCTGCAAGAGAATGCGGACGCTGAGAAAGAGTATCAATACTGGTGGTCAGCATATTTACTTGGATACATTATCATTTTGTATTGATGTTACAAATGATGGATTTTGGGCTACTAATGTTCACAATGAACACGGGATGACATCAGATAGTACTGGGACTGGGACTGGGTTAACATGTTCAAGTTTTGAGATGGATAGTATCACATCTCACAAGTCATTTTCATGAACTCCACTAGAGTTTAGGAAATGGGTTTTTGTCTTTTCTTTTATTTATTTTTAGATTCAAAAATTAAGTTCTCAATCTAGGTTATTCTATTAAGCAGATTAATTATTATAATTATGTTGTTATGAAATCTAATGAAAATATAAGGTGATGTCAAGTGTTCTAGAACACACTTCATAATCCAAATCCATTGAATTGACAACTGAAAAAGGGGTTGTATGATAAGTATTTTAGGAAAATTTAATAACTTTCAATTCATGCCCGTATTATTGTAAAACTTTTGGTATTTATAAGGTGATGTCAAGTGTTCTAGAACACACTTCATAATCCAAATCCATTGAATTGACAATTAAAAAAGGGGTTGTATGATAAGTATTTTAGGAAAATTTAATGACTTTCAATTCATGCCCGTATTATTGTAAAACTTTTGGTATTTATTATTCTCATCAGCTAGTTTATATGTTTATTGATTCAAATTTTTTCACTCACCAAATAGTACCTAGTACCTACTACAGGAACAGTGAATTATTGTAACCAAAAGTTAAGAATTTGTATCTCGGCATGGTTACATTTGAACAAAAAATTTTAATTTACATCTGCAAAATTATTGAGAATTTCAATTTATGCCCATAGCGATGTTAAATTTTAATTGATATCATCGCCTGCGTCAAGTTACAATTGAGTATACTAGTAACCATTTCGTAAGTTCAAATCTTTCAAATAAACATTCAGTGTGCAAATTACCATAATTTCAGTATTACAATTAGATATACTCATGAGAACTTATATAGTACAAATCTACTTGATAAACACCAATGAGCAAATTAATTAGTGGAGTATTACAAACTTTGAGGTAATCTTAGTTTGTAGTTTGTACATGAAATCATAATGGCTCAAGTTCTTAATTTCTCATGAAAATGGTCAGTTGTTCTCAATTAAAAGGTGTCTACCTTCACAATTGGATGGACACCAAAGGGAGGATTTTTCTAAGCAGTTTTAGGCAACCCACAAGTAGGAGGGCAGAACTTTAATGGAATGAAGGAGAGGAAGGGAGAGTAGAGTAGAATTGACCCAAAATTAACTTATTTTTAACCAACTTTACTCTTCTCCCCTCTATTACTCCCCTCCCTTCCCCTTTAATCCAAACGGGCCCTAAGTGATCATCTCAAAATACATGGCAATCAGTTATATCCAATATTTATCCACAAGCTTGTCATAGAAGTAGATGCCCAATCAATAATCCTTCCTCAAGAGAGATTCTAACCTCATTTTGGACTCTCACATATCAAGTGCTATGGTTAATGATTGTAGGGCGCTACCCTTATGGCACAATTGGAAATCATTCAACTTGATCACTTATGTTGAAAATGTTAGGAAATTTAGACCCTAGTTGATAGAATTAACAAGCTTTAAACCAAGTTGTTAATTAGATTTAGTATGAATAAACCTTGTCAAAACAAACAAATATCAATATCATGTCAATATCATGCACAGCGGAATAGTAAATAAGACAATATATGATGATCCAAGAAAACTAATGAAACAAACTAGTTTCACAATAAAAAACATGGGGAGGAAACCTTCTCGAAAAGAAATTCACTACAGTAAAGAGAAGTTTTAAATCTAGTATAAAACCTTTGTCCCTAGACTCCATAATCCCCGTAGATGAACTTACAGGAAAACCTTCTACCGCTTCAGAACCTCTAAACGTTTCAATATATGAACACCACCCTTTTACCCGAATCCCAGTACATGACTAACCAATGATACACGGATCCCAGTATGTGACTAACTCCAACAACTTGAAGAATGTTGTTGGATGCAAAGTTCTCCACTTCATCAACAATGAAGATCAAGAAGTATTTGGTTACAAAACCCTAAGGCGCAAAAGACGCAGTAACTTCTAGTAGAGAGAATAAGGCACTAGGTCACTCTATACATGTGTTCTACATGTATAACGGCCTTTAAAATAAGTCTTATATGTGTTTAGGGTTGTGAGAATCTCTGAACTCTTCAATATATGAACGCCACCCTTTTGCATGAATCCTAGTACATGACTAACCAATGATGCACAGATCCTAGTACGTGACTTACTCCAGCAACTTGAAGAAGGTTGTTGGCTGCAAAATTCTTCACTGCATCAATAATGAAGATCAAGAAGTACTTGGTTACAAAACCCTAAGGTGCAAAAGACACAGTAACTTCTTGCAAAGAGAATAAGGCACTAGGTCACTCAATACGTGTGTTCTCCATGTGTTCTACATATGTAACGGCCTTTAAAATAAGCCTTATATATGTCTAGGATTGTGAGAAAAGAAACCCTACATATACATGTCAGCATGAGCCAAAAATCAGATCTAAAAATTCTGATTTTGTAGATCTCGATAGATTCAGCTTCTGTCGAACTTCTGTCGAGCTTCGTTCTTAAATCTTGATAAATACTATTTTTGTCAAGGTATCTGTCGAGCTTTAATGAACAACTTTTCTTCACTTATTTCTTGGTCCAATCTTCATTACTTTAATACTTGGCTTAAACAACATTTTTCTTGAAGTACTAAACTCATCCTAGATCTATCCAATTACAAGTAAATGCATTTTGTCAAAAGATTAGTCAATTACATAAAATATGTCCCTAACAGAAAAGAAAACATTTTTGTGTTAAAATCTTTGCAAAGAAATGTCATATGACTAATGTTCCTTGTATATTGTAGTCGAACTCTCTGGGTAGTTTTCAAATTTAATGTTAGGACATATGTGGGAATTGTTAGAGACATATGTGATGTAAATTAGTTAATCCTTTGACAAAACACACTTTACTTGTAATTGGGTAGAACTATGATAGGTTTAGTACTTCAAGAAACAAGTGTTCAAGTTTAGTGTTGAAGTCATGCAAGTTTGACCAAGAAACAAGTGAAAACGTGTTGTTTATTAAAGCTCGATAGATGTCTTGATAGAATCCTTTCTATCGAGGTTTAATGTTGAAGCTCGACAGAAGCTTAATCTGTCAAGAATTACAAGATTAGAATTTCCAAATCTGATTTTACTCATATCCATGAGTATTTGTGTAGGGTTTCTTTTCTCACAACCCTAGACATATATAAAGATTATTTTAAGGGCCGTCAAAAGTGATGCAAAGTGATGCAAAGGTTGTTGCAATTGTTATTACACGCATATTGTGACTAGAGACAAAATTGCCTTAGTTCATCATATTCTTTGTAGAAGCTATTACATCTTTGCAGCAAGGGTTTTTTTAACTAAGGAGCTTCCTTATCTTCATTGTTGGATGAACTAAAGAATTTTGCAGCCAATATCTTCCTCAAGTTGGTATGTTAGTCACGTATTGAGATCCGTGCATCATTAGTTAGTCACGTACTGAGAGTCGTGCATTGAAGGGAGAGATTGCCATTACATTACAAGTCTAATTAGCTATTGGGGTAAGGGTTCAGCTATAGGTTAGTATTAGGTATTGGGATTCTTTTTACTTGTAATCACTTGTTTTGATAATAGTGGATTCTCGGGAGTGGTAGCCTTAAATTCACCCAGTGGGGTTTTGCCTCGATGGTTTTCCCCATTCGTAAACAAATCATATGTGTCAAATTTATTTTCCACTGCATTTAACTTAGTTGGTAATTTGTTTGTACTACCACGCTATTGCATGTTAAATTGACTTAATTAATTCACTTGGATAATTAATTAATTAATTTGCCAAAAGAGGTCAATACATTTTTGGCCTATCAGCTAACTTAACACAGATGCTTCGGGTGCATACTAACTCTTTGATGTTTAGTTTTTTGTTTGATGCTTACAACTTCCACCCGAAAAAATGAAATAAAATAAAAAATAAATAAATTTGAATTGACAAACTTTACCGACTCCAATTATCAAATTTCTTCAGTGCAAGGAAAAAAAATATTTGGAACGAGCAAGAGGGAGATGAAGTAGTGTCAAAGCTAATGGTGGCTTCAAATAGTGGGGGCACCAGAAATTTTTCTTAGGATAGTTATTAGAAAATTTAAATTATACAAAATCTAAAAAAGAAATAACTTGAATTTATCAATGTCACAAAAAAATACACGCTAATACATAAAGTATTACAATTTCTTTCTACTAACAAAGAGAAAAAGAATTTTAAAAAAAAAATGATTGATAGGTGACAAAATGGGAATTGAGAATACTGAGATAAGAGTAATAAAGTAAGAGAAAGTCTAAAATGATAATAGAAAAAATAAAAAGAGAGAGAGAGAGAGAGAGAGAGAGAGACGGATTATATTTACTACAATTACAAGCCAAGTCGCTAGAGAGAGCAAAATTGTTGCAACTATAAAATCTAAGAGAGCATAACTGCAAACATTGCTAAAAGTTCAAATAGTGTATAAAACACTATGAATGTTTAGAACCCCAAACAACAAAATACCAATTCAAGTTTTATATCAAAAAATGTATGTGTGGAAAATGATAACAAACTTATACCAGAATTGATAAACAATATAAACCAATTAAAATCACATCCACAACAGAAATTAAATGGTAAAGATTAAGGGGAGAGAGATGCAAATAAAAAGACAACATGGCGATGTGTTATCGAAGAGGAAACCGAAACCCTCAGCGTAAAACCTCTCCGCCACCCTCCAACCGATTAATAATCCACTAGAAAATGAAGTTGGGATATATGAACAGCAATATACCCTCAAAGCCTAATCTACCCAGGTACCTAAGCCCTCCAAGCTTCTTGCTCCAACGAGGTTGCGTCGAACTTTTTTCTTATCTAGCTTACCGGATTCTGCTATAACCCATAGCATCAACCAATAACCATTGGTCCCTTCCAAATTGCTTTCCTTAGCACCAAAAGACCTTCTCACAAATGTGGGTATGGTGAGAAAAGGATTTGGTCAAGAACCTCTCAAGGATGTATCAATGGAGAGGGTAAGAGTAGAGGAATTTGAAGAGTCTCTATGTGAAGATTGTGGATGAATTAGTCTTGTTTTTCTCTAGGGTTTTTCTCTCAAAATTCTCTTTGGAAGCTCTCTACATTTCGTGGGTATAAGGGGTATTTATACTAGGGTGAGATAGGAATACGAAGAGTCAAGTTTTTCAAAACAGAGTTGGTTGGCGGTCTGGTCTCGCGACTTGACTAAGTCGTGAGTTCAAACTGCGAGATAACAGAATGGTCAGGCTGGACCTTTTGTCTTGTAATGCACCAGCTGGCGTGACTGTTCATCTTCTCACATGCTTCACTCATGTGCTACAGTTGGCGGCTTTCTAGTCGCGAGTCCAAGCTACGAATCCCTGCTAACTTGCACAATCTTGAGCATTTCTTCACACTCTTTTACTCACTACCTTTACATGAATCTCACCTAAATACAAGGTTTCTAAGTGCTGAAAAACAAGCAAATTGGCACGGAATAAAGCCAACAAGATGGTTGGTTAAATTCAACCTTACAATCTCCCCCTTTGGCTATTCTGTGAAAAATCCCTATAACAAACTCTAGACTTAACGCGTAAGTTAAGAACAGTTGGAAAACTCACTCACATCTAACTCTAGAATCTGTGAAGCTTTCGAACCATAAGACCAAACTATCTCCTGAAACACAATAATAGAATAAGTTCATTGTATGCAAAAAACTTGTAATGCATATGGAGCAAACACAATGTGATCAAGCAAAATGGGATAAATAAAAAAACCATGGCTTGATAAAACTGCAATCACTATATACTAGTGATCACAATGCTCATTCACTCAAGGAATGAGCATCCGGACATGCAAGCTAATAAGCTTATTTGCAAAGTATCATTTGCATATCCAACACAAAACCAATGCACAAAACATATATGCATCTAGGAATAAGATCCTACAAGGGCACAAGAGTGGTGTACTTAAAAAAAATGCATGACATTTAACATCAAGTACTAAAGCTACATAGCATGGGTGCAAAGACCTAAAAACCTTAAAAGCTTACAAAAGCAACAGGTACAGACAGTAAATAAAAACTGAATAGCATTATAAAATTATATTTGTGTACCAGATAACCACAAGTTTTCCCAAAAGTATTAGAAACATATCCACACAGAAGTTCATAAAAACTAGCAAACAAATTATAAACAGGACAGGTATATATGTGTGAGTGTATATCAACTAAATCAACTCTTTTTGAGCACACAACTCCCCCTTTCAGTATGCATACTCCCTTTCATTCTTATGCTGGTCTCCCCTTTACTCTGTCCTGCTCTCCCCCTTTTTGGCACGAATAGCTAAAGGTTATCTTCTAGTTTTTGCTGAATAGCATCCAGTTATGACTCAATGGTTGTGAGACGCATTTGAGTTTGGTTGTTGATGGAGTGAAGAAGCCGTTGCAAATCGGAGATCCAATGAAACACATTTTCAATTAAGTAGCTTTGCTTGGCTGTTTGAAATCTAGGAGAAATAGATGGAATGTCAGTTGATTGCACAGTTGCAACTGAGGCATGAGTTAGTGGAGTTGCATATGTGGATGGCTCACTCTTAGGAGTTCTAGAGGAGTGACTCTTGCTTGCATTAAGAGTCAATATAGATATTAGTCGAGACCGCGGTATAATTGTTCCATCTGTTGGTGAACGGACACCTTCACGAAGCAAAATCTTCATGATGAGACTGCAAAAGGGAAGACAAGTTCGGGCTGCTGATCGAGTTGCTGCTTTCCCAATGGTCTAAAAGATGTGGGCACAAATGTCAATCGGTACACTAGAAATGAGATCACAGAGAAATTGTGCTCTTCCAAGATTGATGAAAGCAGTGTTAGACAGTGGGTAGAGATTGGAAAACATGATCAATTTCAGAGTCGTCAATTCTAGTGAAAACTGTGTAGTGCCTATAGAAGAGCCCTTGCTTTTAACTTCATGATCAGGTCCAAGAACATGAAGAATGTCTTGTAACTTAGGCTGTCGGTCATCATATGGAGTGAGGTCCACAGTTGCTGGTTTAGTGATGCGAAGAACCTTAGTAATGTAGTTTGAATTGATGGAGAATTCTAATCCTTTTATCCAACACTTCAACTCTACTTTGGTGTATCTGGCATTAGAGTAGAATTCCTTAACCAATTCATCAATCGGATCTACGGAATTGCTGAAGAGATCTACCCAATCCCTTGATTCAAAAATCCTAGGGATAAATGTTGTTCCTAAGGAATCAAATTGTACTATACATTCCACAATTGTAGGAGCATCTATAAAAATTTGTAAGTAGTTCTGTGAATCAACAGGAGTCCTGAATCTGTCACTATTTGAGACTTGAGACGACTGAGTCGAGCGACGAGTTCTCTTAGCAACAGGAGATGGATCTTCAATTACAATATCTTTTCCTTTAGAGGAACAGCATGACATCTGTAGAAAAGAAGACACACAGCAAAGAACCAAGAGCAAAAACCAAAAACATGAAACCCAATTTGATTAGAGTCAAGTTAGATGAAGAATTGAATAAGCAGTAAAGTTCAAAGACAGATATTACTCAAACATAGACCATTAACCAAGACAGTATAAAGAAAATAAACAACACTGACCATTACACTGTCACAGATAACTGACATTTTTACCCTTTACCATGGAATGACAGAACATAACAACACATGCAAGAAACACAACATGGAGGACAAACCCCATAAAAACAACTATCAAAAGAGCATCTAACACACAAAAACACCAACACTTAACCAAGTACTCTCAACAATGATAAAACAAATCCATGTACGGACACAGTATAACTCAAATCGCAATGGCAACACATAAAACAAGAAAAAAAAAATGCTCAAATTATGAAATATGAAGTGAGAAAGAGAAAACCCATACCTTTTTCTTGAAGATTTGAGAAGAAATGGTGCAAAAATGGAGGATTTTTAAAGAGAAACACTGTGTGTTTGAAGGAGTGAAATGGGGAAGACAATGAATAGTCACAAAAATTCGAGGGAAAAACTGAAAAAATTTTAGAAAGCTATCTTTAAAACACAAAACACGCATTTTTCGCGACTAAGTCAAGTTGCCAGTAAGTCGCCATGGTAAGCCGCGAAACACTTTGAAACCAAAATTCGTGAAAAATTTTCTAAGTGTTTTTCACTACTAGAAGGTTTACTCGCGAGAGAGTTGTAAGGTGAGCCGCGAAAATCTCTGTGTACCACTCGCAACTAGACCTTCAACCCACGAACAAGTCGCCCCTCTTAGCAGTGAGAACCATAAAAACTCAAATTTTGAAAAATAATCTAAGTATTTTTCGTGACTAATGCATTTACCCGCCAGTGAGTCGCCAATGAGCCATGGAAACCCTCTAAGTAAAGTTCATGACTGAGGCATGCGACTGGACCAACTTGCAACTGAGTCGCCAGAACAGGGCAAAATTGTTTTTAAAATTTTGACACTTTTGTAAAAACAAAATACTTTCCAAAAACAAGCTAAAACACTCAAAAATCTTTTTGTATTTGATCAACAAAGATTGAGCATGTGAAAACAAATTTAAACAAGTACAATCACACAAATGAATATGGCATTCATTGAACATATACTTGTGTGTTGTGTGTGAATATCAAAAAATGAGATAATCCTTAATCTAATGTGAAACTTCAATGATCAATTCAATCAAGGCATACACAACTAGCACAAGATAATGTGACCTATCTCAATTATAGAAGTACGCATATATGACCTCCCACATAAGCTTAAGTACAAATCTTTGAAGCTTTTCATATGGCTCCATACACATCATATCATTTGATCATTTTGAATCAATACATCTCATTGTGAGATTGATGCCTGAAATTTTTGATATTTCAATTTGATGAGTTAGCCTTTGGCTTTTTGGGCAACATACATTTTATTTTTGGTCGTTTTCCCTTTTTCCTAGTCAAATACTAGTATGTGCGATAGGCTTTTGCAGCTCAATATCTCTTTTCATTTGGAGATTTACATTTGGTGAGCTCTTTGATTAAAGTAATAAAATAAAAATGGGAAGATATATAGGCACAAGTCTATGCACAAGTCTATGCACAGTCATATAGATTTCAAGATTTCTTTCACAATGATATAAGTGCAAAGGGAACAAGCTAAGCTTGTAGATGCACGAGGCCATAAGTACAAAGGTACAAGGAAAAACATGTTTTAAGACAAAACTCAACAAAGTCGATCAAACTTTTTAGATTTTCTACTTTTTATGTGTTTTTGGATTTTTTTACACAAAAACAGTAAAAAGTTGATAAAAACAAACAAAATGACAATGTAAAAACATTTTAAAGCAAAAATAAATAAACAAACAAATATTCAACACTCATTAGCAAAAAACATACAACCAAACATAATCACAAAGCATAAGAAGAATTAATGCATGGACATGTTATAATGTTTATGCATGAGTACCCTTCGTCACCCACATGTCACGTGCGTTTGGGGTGACATCCTTGACGGACTAGGTACAAGAGTTAGGACTTTCAAACATTCTTGTGAAGCTTTCCAAGCAAGTGGTGAAGGCACCGATCATCTTCATCACGTCCATCATTCCAGGATCATGGTTTTGACTTCTTGGTTGCTCACCACCCTAAGACCTCTTGTCATTTCTTCTTCGTTGTGATCGAGCAGCGCTTGCATTGTTTAACGCTCTCAGCTTATGACAGTTGGGTCTAGTATGTCCTTGCAATCCATAATAGTGACAAAAATTATTCGTTCTAAGACCCTGTTGTGATCTTAGAAGTGATCTTCCTCTAGCTTCAAATCTAGCTTCTGATTGATTACGAGACTTATTTAACACCCATTGATCAGCCACATTCTTCTTCTTTTCAACCTTAACTTTATCAGGAATAGACTCTTCTACAATTGGCTCTTTGGCCTTCATAAACTTCACTTTTTTGGTAACATTGGCTGATGAGCCACTCCCTTCGGTATATCCCAGTCCGGACTTGTTTGAGGCATGTTTTTGAGATGAAA
Organism: Quercus suber; assembly: GCF_002906115.3. Taxonomy (NCBI): domain Eukaryota; kingdom Viridiplantae; phylum Streptophyta; class Magnoliopsida; order Fagales; family Fagaceae; genus Quercus; species Quercus suber. The sequence continues at coordinate 1,213,521 of NW_027069642.1, read as the reverse complement.
TAACATCATCTAGCTTCTTGGAGGAGACCCTTTCTATCTTGGCATGTGCTTGCACTACCTCTTGCTCAAGAAATCTCACTTTTATGTAAGCTTCTGATAGCTCACCATTTAGTGTTTCAATCTCACACTTTGATTCCTTATATCTGACTAAGAGACTTCTGTAGTCCTCCTCGGCTTTCTTCATCTTCTTCACAGCCACCTTCACCACCCTTGCACACTCTCCCGATTTCTCAAGAAGTAAGGTGTAATTCTCTTGAAGACCCCCTATATTCTCATCCTCTTCAGCATCTGATTCTTCCACAATCCCTATGGATTCTTCATCACTATGCTCTCCAAGCTCTTGTACAAGCAAATTCAAGTCCTTCGAAGACTCAACATGAGCAATGGTCATAAATGCGGAGTAATTTCCTTCTTCGTCACAACTTTTCTCAGAATCAGAATTAGATGAATCCGACTCATTTAGAGTATTAGCATAGACCTTGCCCTTCAATTTCAAATAATTGGGACATTCTTTCTTGAAATGTCCATGTCCGTTGCACTCGAGCACGTTATTCCTTGCGAAAATTGGTATTTTCTACCATCTTTCCTTCTGAATTCCCTTTTCTCCTTCCCTAAATTCTGAAATTTCCCTTTGTCACCAGATTTCCCACTGTTCTTGAGTTTTAAGAACTTCTGGAAGTTTTTCACAAGGTACGCCACATCTTTATCTATAGTATCTTCATTCGAAGAGTTATGAGACACTACCCTCTCATCAATTGTCTTAAGAGCAAGAGATTTGCTCTTCTTTTGTGTGGGCAGTGACAATTCATATTTCTGCAATGAACCAACCAACTCTTGAACTTTAATATCGTCAAGATCCTTGCTCTCTTCAATAGCTGTTACTTTGGCACGGAAGCTTTTCGGTAGTGACCGAAGGATCTTCCTTACTATTTTAGAATCCTCCATCTTTTCCCCCAAATTAAATTTTTCGACAACCACCTCGTTTAGCTTACTATAAAAAGAGTCAAAGGACTCATCCTCGCTCATCTTGAGCTCCTCAAAGCGAGTGGTTAACATCTATAGTTTGGTGTCTTTCACTTTCTTTGTTCCTTCATAAGTAGACTCCAGAATCTCTCATGCTTCCTTAGCAATAGTGATATGTGAAATCCTGTGAAATTCTTCTGGAGAGAAATCACAGAAAATAGCATTCAAGGCTTTACTATTAGCATTAGCCACCGCAAGAGCTACCTTATCCCAATTGGATTTGGCAGTCTCCGGCTTAGTCTAACCTACTTCAACTGCATCTCACATAACATCATCAATAGAATACAAAAATGCCCTCATTCAGACTTTCCAAAAAGCATAATTATTACTATCAAAAAATGGTGGCACATTTAGAGATTGAGACCTATCCATCTCAAAACGGGGTCAGGGATCGTACTAAGGTGTTTAAACCACAGCAAGTGCACCTGCTCTGATATGAATTGAAATTTCAAATAATGTATAAAACACTATGAACGTTTAGACCCCCAAACAACAACATACCAATTCAAGTTTTATATTAAACAATGTATGTGCGGAAAATGATAACAAGCTTATACCAGAATTGATAAACAATCTAAACCAGTTAAAATCACATCCACAGCAGAAATTAAATGGTAAAGATTAAGGAAAGAGAGATGCAAACACAAAGACAACACGGCGATATATTATCAAAGAGGAAATCGAAGCCTTCGGCGTAAAACCTCTCTGCCGCCCTCCAAGCGGTCAATAATCCACTAGAATAGAAGTTGGGATACATGAACAGCAATAGATTCTCCAAGCCTAATCTACCTAGGTACCTAAGCCCTCCAAACTTCTTACTCCAACGAGGTTGCGCCAAACCTTTTTCTTCTCTAACTTACCGGATTCCGCTATAGCCCATAGCATCAACCAATAACCATTGGTCCCTTCCAAACTGCTTCCCTTAGCACCAAAAGACCTTTTCATAGATGTGGGTATGGTGAGAAAATGATTTGGTCAAGAACCTCTCAAGGATGTATCAATGAAGAGGGTGAGAGTAGAGGAATTTGAAGAGTCTCTATGTGAAGATTGTGGATGAATCAATCTTGTTTTTCTCTAGGGTTTTCCTCTCAAAATTCTTTCTGGAAGATCTATATTTTGTGGGTATAAGGGGTATTTATACTAAGGTGAGATAGGAATGCGAAGAGTCAGGTTTTTCAAAATAGAGCTAGTTGGCGGCTTGGCCTCGCGACTTGACTGAGTTGCGAGTTCAAGCCGCTAGATAATAGAACGGCCAAGTTGAACCTTTTGTCCTATAGTGCACCAGCTAGCGTGACTATTCATCTTCTCACACGCTTCACTCGTGTGCTGCAGTTGGCGGCTTTCTAGTCGCGAGTCACCCACGAGTCCCAGCCGAGAATCCCTGCTTTCTTGCTTAATCTCGAGCATTTCTTCACACTCTCTCACTCACTATCCTTACATGAATCCCACCTAAATACAGGGTTTCTAAGTACTGAAATACAAGCAAATTGGCACAGAATAAAACCAACAAGATGGTTGATTAAATTCAACCTTACAACTGCCAAGGAGAACTCACAACCATAATATTTCTTTTGGTACATTTTTAAAGGAAAAATGAAATTAACAATTATTTTTATGTAAACAAATTACAAATTTGAATGGTTATGATTTTTATTTTTTTGATTTTGAATAGGCTTTTGTCTGAATACTTTGTTCACTTGGTTGGTCTAATCTTGTTTGTTTGGGTTATTTTTTTTGTTATTTAGCCTAATTTTTATTTTCTTTATTTAAGTTTTTTATTTTCTTAGTTTAAGGGGTTAAAGATTATGTTTGGGGAACCAAAATAATTTTTAGAGTAATGCTATATCTACAACATTTCACAACAAATCTTATACAATAAGTTGTTATTATTTGATAATAAAAAAAATGATATCAGTATTGGACCTAAATTATAATCAGTAACAACTTATTGCATAAGATTTGTTGTGAAAAATGTTGCGGATTTAGCATTACTCTTATTTTTGTTGAACCCAAATTCTTATGATTCATAAATAAGGGTATTCAACATTTTTACAACTATATATATACATTTTTTTGCAAGTCAAGGTGGTCCTATGACCACCCTGACATAAAGGTGGAGCTCTGAGGACAATAGCAAACTCAAGGCAATGGAAGTCAGAGGAGAGAGATTGGGATGCAAAGGGTGGTGGGGTTTGATGACATGTAATTTTTTATAATAAAAATAATTGCCACATCATTAAAAAAATGACATATCATTGCTTTGTTAGATGCATAAGAAAGAAAATTATTGGAAGTTGATGGAGGAACCAATATATAATAGTGCTCACTTGAAATTTGAATGACAAAAAGCACTCAAGAGGGTATCTTGGTCAATATTTTAACACCATTGATCAATAATTTAATAAAAAATCCTTTAAGATAGCTGTGATAGTTTGCAGAAGCAATATAAAACAAAATTTATATTTTCATTTAAAGATCGTTGTACCACACAACCATAGATTCTAAATAGGACAAAATTGCCTCTCTTAGCAACCCAAGTGCGTTGCCTCCCAAGGTGTTCACGTCTCTCTCTCTCTCTATTTCTTTTTGGGATTTTAGAAGACTGCAGTATCACTCAGTAGTTTTGATGGTCAACTCCTGATTTGATATTTTAAAATCTTATTTTTATTTAAGACTTCTAAAACCCAAGAGAGAGATTGGACGTGGGATCCTTAGGGATCCTAATCTTCAGTTGTAGGATTAGTCAGTAACTTTTTGAATGTTATTGACATATTTTGAAACTCTTTCAAAACTATTCCTTAATTTTCTCAACCATATCAAGAAAATGTTTGAACTTCTACATATTGCAATAATGTCCATCAATACATTGCAATTGACCTCTGAAGATTAGAGAATTACAAATAAGGTCTCATTACTTACAATTATATATCTATGTCCTTCCATCACACTATATTCCCACAACCCACTAGGATTGGATTAATATCACTATCATGTCCCTAGCTTATGTAACCCTTAATTTCTTGATTTCATAATTTCTATTGGACTCCAAAATATCTTTGAAAAACTCTTTAAATATATATATATATATATATACAATATTATATATATGAAAAAAAAAATTGAAAAATGTTATCGGCCAGTTTTGTTTTGAGTCCAACTTCAATATGAAAATCAACTTAATATACTATCTTTTTTAGAGACTAGTGGATTCATTGTTGAGCATTTACATACTTTACTCATTGCACACATAACCCAATGTGTCTGTATATAACTTTTAAAATTAGCATCACCAGTTGACATTGTCAAAGTTATGTGCATAATAAATAAATATACCCAAACCTCTCATATTTGAGGACAATAGAAAAACGGTGATAAAACAACCTTTTAATTAACAGTGATCACTCCATAAGGTATTCTTGATCGGATCCAATTTAGTGTATGTACTTGTTACATTACACTCACTTTTCTGCTTAAAGTCACTACCTCAATGATGGAGTAAATCATCCTATCATATAGCAGCACAACAAGTGTAGGCTTCAATGGTGATATTCAATTAATATCCACGGCCTAGAATAATTTAATAATCTACAAAAAATCATTATTTCCTGTCTTTGGTTACTAAACCATTAACATGATTTTTCTATAAAGGCAACATCACGTGTCACATTTAAACAATGAAATATACCTATAAAAATTATGTATGTGAAAATGAAATTTTATTATCAAATAAAAAAGCATAGTATTGTTTTTGAAGGCACATAATTCTAACAAGTTGAGGGTTGACAAATTTGAATCTTGAATGTCGCTGTTGGAAACACCGAGGTACTAGTTGACAAATTTGTTGAGTGAAGTTTATAATATGTGTAATTAACCAGTATGTCGAATTAATTATAATTGAAATTGCATAACCGGTTAATTTGTCAAAATTGATTAAATTCCATTTAAAATCAACCAAGGGGTTCAAATATTCTTTTCAATGCAAATATAAATGCAATTGTTCCAACTAAGATTTTCTCTCCTTTCTTATAGAACCATATTCCAAACAGGGAAGATCAGACGGACAGCAAAATAAAGCTCATTGTATGAAGGACTACGCCAATCGGACACATATGTTATTTTCAAATGCATAACCAAGTCTTTGTTCTGCCTACAGTCGGAATGGCAATAGTCATGTATTATGTATAGTATATTCCAAGCTCTAAAGATTTCATATTAAATTAATTAATTTGCATACACATGCAGACAGATATATACATATGAATGTAAAAATGCTATGCAATTACAATACATCAAGAAACTCCGGACAGAATGGACCACAGATTTAGATGAATGTCTCCAAAATGGTTCAACAACATCAGTAAGTGCTAAAAACCAGATTTCATGTCAAAATCAGAATTGGCAAGCCATAATAATAGTTGACACAAAAGCGTTCGTGCAAAGCTAATTGGAATGGAGATGCTTTTGTGATCAAAAATCATTTAGGCCAGCCTGTTATTCATGGCACTCTTGCAATGATGAAAACAATCAATTATCCACAATCAGAGAAGCATTATATGAGGCATGGAAGCAAGGTTTCAGGGTGATAACCCTTTTTTCTAAAATCAAATAAAGGAGTGAAGCTAATTCAGACACATCGCCTTACTAGCTTGGAGAATGTTCTCATCATGGATGATATTGCAACATTAAAAAAGACGATTAAGCAAATTCACATCCCAGTTGCTCCTCAATAGGTTTCTGAGAAGTTCATGGACTAGCAAACATGGTGATAATAAGTTGTACAAGACTATCCTAGATGTGATTTTATTTGGCGATAACCTTAAAATAAAAATATATAAATAAATAAAATCCATTATGGTAGGTACAATTATGAGGACCCTTTTGCTTTCATGTAATAATCTAACTAAACCTACACAAAGTTCTAATTCATCAGAATTTGAAGTAATTTTTAACATTCTTAGGTATTGTTTTTTAGATTTTTCTCTTAAGATTTAGTTATGCGGTTATTTAACTAAAAAATACACTTTTATTTTATGAAAAAAAATTTACATGACAAAATATTAAAAAAAAACTTAAAGATCAACATCTAAATACTTTACTTAAATCTTCCTCAAGAAAAAAACTTTGTAAGAAAATTCGAGAATTGCTATTTATTAATTCCCTTGTCAATTGATGGTATAAGATCTGGTTTTCACTCTCATTTTTAAACGCAACAACTGCGAAGGTTGCTTAGCATGATTCACGCAGTCCAGCTGGTCGCCATTCTTGAGTTGAATGAATAATGATAGGAACTTTGCAGTCCTCTCTATTGAGTGATTGGCCAAAACTAAAGCAACATGATTGATTTGATGGGCACTGAATGGTAATAATGGAAAAGTGAAAGGGAAAATGAAGACTCTAATTGAAGAGAGGAGAAAAAGTAACGTGATTATGCAAAAGTGTTTCAGATGAAAGAAGAGATAGAATTATAGAAAGCAAAAATATAGGTGATCACGTGGGCTTGGCCATTGCCTATTGGTTATTGCCTACCTTCTGCTTTATCCCACTATTGACATGGCGACAATCTAAAGTCTTTCTTACGATAGAATCTGAAATCATCAAAGATGATAAGAGCATTCGCATTTGGGTTTCTAAATGCCAAATGTTAAGAACATTTGGCATTTAAGCCCCAAAATTCATCAGTAATGGGAATGTCATATCTCAAATGCTAAAAAAAATTTGAGATTTTGCTACAGTGCCATCTCAAATGTAAGATGGCACTGTAGCTGGGTTGTAAAAAAAAAAATAATTTTTTAATACTCTCATTTCTCTCTCCTCTCTCCTTTTAACCCGGCAAATTCTCTCTCCTCTCTCATTTTTTCTCTTTCTTTTCTCTCTCTTCCTTCTTTCTTTCTCATCTGCTATTTTCAGACCCAAGACCCCGTGGTGGAGATCGGCGGGATGGAGATCGGTGGGTGGTGAGATTGGCACGGCGGAGACCGGTGGATGTGGTGTTGTCATCGACGTTGGTGTTAATGGTTTTTTTTTTTTTTCTCTGGGTTTACTGGTATATGTGATCGGCGTTGTGGTGCCTGTAGCGTGGCGGAGATCGGTGGATGGTTTTTCTGGCTTTTTGGGTTTGAGAAATTTCTGGGTTCGTGGGTTTGTGGATAATGGGTTTGTGGAAGAAATTTCTGGGTTTGTGGATAATGGGTTCGTGGGTTTCTGGAAGAAATTTCTGGGTTTTTAGATAATGGATAATGGGTTTGTGGATCGGTGGAAGAAATTTTTGGGTTTGTGGATGGATCGGTGGAAGAAATTTCTGGGTTTGTGGATCGGTGGAAGAAATTTCTGGGTTTGTGGATCAGTTAAGAAATTTCTGGGTTTGTGGAAAATGGATAATGGATAATGGGTTTGTGGATCGGTGGAAGAAATTTCTGGGTTTGTGGATCGGTGGAAGAAATTTCTGGGTTTGTGGAAAATGGATAATGGATAATGGGTTTGTGGAAAATGGATAATGGATAATGGGTTTGTGGATCGGTGGAAGAAATTTCTGGGTTTGTGGATAATGGGTTTGTGGTTTTTTTTGCTGGATAATGGGTTTGCTGGTATAAATTTCTGGGTTTGTGGTTTTTTTTTTTTTATGCTTAATGGTTTGCTGGTTTCTGGTGTTGGTTTTTTTTTTTTTTTTTGGGTTGATATGGATGAAGGAGGTGGATGGTGAGGAGTTGTGTGGAGGAGTTGGGATTTGGAGAAGGAGGCTGGAAGAAGGTGAAAATAAAGGACAAAGGATTCTGGAAAGGACAGGGGAGAAAATTGAGAAAAAACAAAGAAAACAAAAAATATATTTTATTACGTATATATATTATTTTAATGAGTAGAAGATGAAAATAGAGTTTTGGGATGTTGAGTATATTGTAAATGGTATGGTATAATTGAAAAAGTAGATTTTTGAGATGGTAAAATAAGATGAGATATAGGATTGGGATGTGGATGCTCAAGAGCGAATATTGAAATTTACAGTAAGGCCGTCTCATACTTGAAAGGTGACAACAAAGGCATCTCATTTGCTATCCTAGTTCAAATACATATTTTTAATTTTTAAATAATATTATAGGTCCGTTTGGATAGCACTTATTGTTGACAAAAGTTGATAAAAATTTATTGTTGCTGAAAACACTGTAGCAAAATAATTTTTTAATATGTGAATAGTATTGTGGGACCCATTTTTAATATTAAATATTGCGTGAACAGTACGTGAATAGTGCATGCACAGTACATGCACAGTGATTTTTGTCTCTCAAAAGTCAACAAAACCGGCAAAAAAAAAAAAAAAAAAAAAGAAGAGAAAATGCAACTCTACTTTCAGCAAGAAGAAGCGCTATCCAAACCTAGGCTATATGTATTTTTATACATTTTTTTTACTTACATGTATTTTCACACATATTTTTAAATATATATTTTCATTTTTTATGTGCATCTACTGAACACAATTTTACAATTTACAAAAATGGTTTTAGACTATTCAAATTTCAAAGTTTAAAGCGACCCAAGCGTTTATAACTAAAATTAATGTTTTTCTGACATTACTGTACTCATTAATTTACCTTATTATGCCGTATTGGTATGGTGAATGAATCTTAGAAAGTTCGGTGATTACGGTGAAGACTGAAGAGAGACTGAGGTCGTTGATTCGGTGAAGACTGGAGATTAGAGAGAGAGAGCGACTGAGATTGAGTCTGTTGGATTTTTTTTTTTTTTTTTTTTTGTTTTTTGTTTTTTGAGGAGAGTCCGCTGGATTGGGATATGAGATTGAAATATCTAATCAAGAAATTGTTATCTAATTGTGACCATTTGATTGTGTTATTAGTTTTGATTTTAACGATTGATTTGTAATGTGGTACTTTTGCTCTAAATCATTGATATGATGTATCGCTGTGCTACTGTGCTACAGTCTACTAATATGACTCAAAGTAGTTTGTAGAGTATAATTGTAACCGTAGAATTTGAATCTTATTTGGCTTAAACAATTGGATTTAAAATTGGGAACTTGTGCCAAAAAGGATGTTCAGATTGGTTTCCTTTATATGTTATCCAATAACCGAAGCACAAGGCATGCGACTCAAATGATGTGAGTGGAGGACTTCTTTAGAGCATCCACAGCAGTGGATGTAAAATTTTAGCTATTTAACTACACAAAAAGCCACTTTATCTATTTTACCTATATACATGCTACAGCAGTGGATCTATTTTAGCTTTTAACACAATAAAATAATATAAACACTACAATAAAATAATATTTCATTCAACCCCCAACACACCACAACAACCACCATTAAACCCATAAAAATCACTGCACAACTACAACTCCGCCGTGCCCATCAAAACCATTGAAGAAGAAAAAAAAAAAGAAAGCAGAAAAATCATAGCCGGAAACACAAACCCAGCCCAAAACAAAAACAGAAACCCATGCTCGAAACAAAAACAAAGCTCGAAACACAAATCTGAAACAAAAACCCCGCCCGAAACACAGAGCCGAAACGCCAAAAATAGAGAAGAGAGGCCGAAATAGGTCAAGTCGGCGGCCGAACGTGGGTCGACGGCAACGGGTTTGCGGCGGCTGGGCTCGTGCAGATCGGCGATGGGTCTCTAAGGAAGAAAGAAGGGAATCGAAACCCATGCCCGAAACAAAAACCCAGCCCAAAACACAGAGCCGAAACGCCAAAAATAGAGAAGAGAGGCCGAAATGGGTCAGGTCAGCGGCCGAACGTGGGTCGACGGTGACGGGTTTGCGGCGGCTGGGCTCGTGCAGATTGGCAATGGGTCTCTGAGGAAGAAAGAAGGGTCTGTGGGTCTGTGGAGGAAGAAAGAAGGGATGGAGAGGCAGTGAGGAGAGAGAGAGAGTGAGATTGAGAGAGATACCGGAGTGAGTTGAGAGTGATGCCGGAGGTGAGAGAGTGAGGTTGAGAGAGATGAAGTTCAGAGATGAGATGGGAGTGAATGAGAGAGAGAGAGAGAGGGGCACGGTGAGAGTGAATGAGAGAGGTGGGATTTTTTTAATAAAAAGATGGAATAAAATAATGTATTTTTTTTTAGCTCTCATGAACAGTGCACATCTATAAATAGATGTGCACTGTAGCAATGGAGCTAAAATTTTTAGATTTAGCTCCACTGCTACAGGGGTGTTTTTTGTGTTTGTGGAGCAAAATTTTAGCAATATAGCATTATAGCTACACTGCTGTGAATGCTCTTAGTATATAATGTCAAGTCTACACCTATTCGTCACTTCAGCTATTTTAATCACAATTGATTTTCGCTAAGGATTTTCCTTGGTTAAAATTAATTGGGATTAAAATGGCGATGTGGACTTGACATTATATACAATTTTTCCCACGCGCAAGAGCTTAGATGATTAATAAATGTGAAGTAAAAACATAATAAATAAAACTAAAATAATATTTTATTAGTAATCCGGTTCAACAAGGTACTGGACAGTAATTCGGTCCAATTATGTTTAAAAACCGAAAATGTAAAAAAAATGGGATTAAACCGGTAACCAACGGTTTAACCGGAAAAATAGGAACCCCGAATGGTGGAACCGGTTTTGCAAAATTGATAAAAGAGATCTGAAATGGAGCTTTATTTTGCAGAAAAATCTCATTCTTTCTCAGATCTACCGGTTTTAAGTGGATAAGAACAAATTTTTTGCTAAAAATATCTTCTTTTTTCTCAGATCTGCAGGCTTGAGAGAGTGAGAAAATTACTAAATGCTCATGCTTTAGTGCTGAGACCAGCTTCTTGCACTGGTATGAGGTATCCGCACTTCCACAGCTCTTTGGTGAGACAGGGAATGAGAGGCTATTGCAGGCTCTCCAAATATTTTTTATATTCATCAACATATTCGAACTTCTTCATCGCTCCTAAGTGACTTGAAATTGTCTCTACATTTCTTATCTTCAAAAAGCAAAAAGCCTCATGCAAATAAAACATGTTCTAAAAATGTATTCAGTTTCGCAACTGAATACGTCTTTGGAAGATGTTTTATTTTGTATGACGCTCCTATCTTCTCTTTTTCAGCTTTCATCAAGACTGCGGATGAACTATCTTCTTCACACCTCTTGTTCTTCAACTTTTTGAAATTTTGCACGTCAAATTTAGCTAATATAGCATGAACTTGTTCGGCAAGAGAAATATCCAATGTCTGTAGAGCTGCCTTCCCAATTGACATTCATGGAGGCAGTCATCCAAAAAACCTCTATGGTGCCATTAATTTGAAGTAATTGTTCCATGGCTGTCTTTTTTTATCCTAAGGCAACTTTCTTTCTTATACTCCCTCTGTCTCATTTTTTTTTCCTCTATTCCATTTTGAGATGTCCCAAAATATTGTCCTGTTTCTAAAAATAAAAGTCATTAATTTACTAATGTTCCTATTATACCCCTATTAATTTATTAATTCAACTTTTTAATAAATTTTTTAAAGATAATTTTGGAAACTTATACATTTTTAAAATGTAGACAAAACAATAAATGATATTCCCTTAAAAAGTTTGACTTTTCAAACAGGACAAAAAATTTGAGACGGAGGGAGTATATGATAAAAGAAGAGTAGAAGGTGGGTTTGGGCTGACTGGTGTTGGGAAGTGACAAAACAAAGAGTATTGAAGGAGAAAGGTATTGCGGGTTTTATAGAGGAGGAAGCTTGGGGGAGTGTGTGGAAGGTGGGGTTGGGTCTCGAGGCAAATCCTTGGCATGTGTGTCACCTAGATCCACGCTGATGAGAACCCTTCTGTTTTTTTTCTTTTTTGAGAAACATGCTGGTGAGAACTAGATCCGCACTATGTTACCACTATCCATTCTCACCATCAATATATAATTAATCAACAATATATATTATTTTAGCCTATATTGCTAATTTTAAATATATATTTTAAATTATTTAATCGTTAAATCAATTATAACATCATTGCTGTTCAAACTTGGTAATTTTAGTAACCTCTCCTTCTACCGATTTTTTGATTAGCCCGAATTTGAAAACCATGAATAAAATCTGTGAATTAAACAAACCAATATCTTTCACATGATACGATGAGCTTGGCAAAATCATATGACAAGGGAACTCATTCCCATTTTTGGATCAATGATAGTAATGAGGTATTCGAATCCCAGTGTTGCATAGGTTGGTTCTGTTAATGGTTTGGTGCCAACCATCATAGAGTGCCTAGCAAGAGAGAAAATGACTGGCTATAGCCTATAAGGCTATCAAGTCTTTTTTTACGTGGGATATGTTCAATGACTAAATGAGAGACTGACCATATATTGGCTCTCAAGTTTCTCAAAAAAAAAAAAAAAAAATATTGGCTCTCAAGGTAATATAAATATAATTTATTTTTCCAAATAAGGTGACTGAGAAGTGAGCAGTAAGATGACAAGAAGGACTGAAAGCTATAAATTCATTAAATTTGTGTAGGATTGAGTGGATTCGTATTTAGATTCCTGTATGCACACAATAGCAAGGCAGTTGGTAGTATTGTTGTTCAGTATTTAGTGTTGTGAAAATACGTTATTGAACATTATAGAAATACGTATCAAAAGTATTATTGCTGATTAATCACTGAAAACTGTTGTTTTAGAAAAATTTTATCAAATAAGTAACAAAAAATTCAACTATTTTTTACAGCTTTTTCAAGAAGCACTTGGTTACAAAACCCTAAGGAGCAAAGATGCAGTAGCTTTTTTCAGAGAGAATAAGGCATCAATCACCTTTTTGCATATGTTCTCCTTGTATTCTTTTATGTGACGGCCTCTAAAATAAGCCTTATATAGGTCTAGGGTTGTGAGAAAAGAAACTCTAAACATACATATCATCATGGACCGAAAATCAGATTTGAAAATTTGAATTTCGTAAAGCTCAGTAATTCTCGATTGATCGAGGAGGTGTTGAGGAGGTGTCGAGCGTATTTGTTGCGAGCTATCGAAAGCTATCGAGGAGCTATCGAGGGGACAGAAAATTTCTCGATCGATCGACCAAGTGTCGAGAAACTGTCGAGATTGCGATAAGAAACAACTGAAGAGCTCGACAAATAGCCTAGCTGTCGAGAGGTGTCGAGTAGCTATCGAGTTTTAAAAAATCAGCACTTCTTTACTTGTTTCTTGGACAGATTTGAATGACTTCAATACTAGACTTGAAACAAAATTTCTTGAAGTATTAAACACATCCTAGATCTACCCGAATACAAGTAAAATACGTTTTGTCAAAGGATTAGCCACTTACACAAAATAGTGACATATGTTCTTAACAAGTAAATCATATATGTCCTAACAATCTCCCCCTTTGGGAATCTGTGACAAAACCACAACAAACAAATGAACATATGAGAGAAGTCATCAATCACTTAACTTATACTCACTTGTTGGATACAATAGAATCTATCATAATACAAACTCTTTGAAAAACTTTGCAAGAAGAGAGTTTATGGCAAGTAGACTTTGACAACCTGTATTTCTGAAACACTTTAAACAAAACTCATCAAGGCATCTTAGTTTGAAACATAAATTATAGATTGCATACACGTAATAAGAAACATGTGTATAAAGAGAGAAAAGAGACAACGCATGTAGAGATAGGTGAAGAAGACACACATCATCCCATATATATCAAAGATGAGCACAATGTATGTAAACATGGTCACAAGATTGGTGTACCAGAAGAAAGAAGTAAACACTCCCCCTAACAAGATGAAACACAACTCCCCCTTACAGAGGTATGTATTTCTCCCCCTAACATGTAGAATCTTAAAAAAAAACTACATATTCTCCATAATTTCTTCCCATTTTTGTCATGATTGACAAAGGGCACAAGAAGCTAGAAAACTTCACCCGAGAAACATAAAGATGATCAAGGGGGTACAAAGAATCCATATAAATGCATGAATGTAATGAAACAAGATGCTATTTATGACAAGATAACAGAAAGATGCAAAACATATGAAAAAAAAATCTCTCAACAAGAAAAATGTTAAGTACATTGATCCCAAAACACACACGCACACACACTAAATATGTATAACCAATTTTATATTTCAAAAATAAGTCAAGACAGTTTAGTAAGCATACATAGACACAAGTATTCCTTGTGATGGCCAAATCACATTGTACCTGTACATGTATCAAGAGTAGTAAAGAATATTGCATATAGTATGTGAAAAATATCGCAAGATTGTATAAGTGTATACATGTTATGACGATTTGAGATATAAGAAAATCACTTTAACTCACACACAATCATGACTGTTTGATGAGGCCTATTACCTTCGAGGTACATCTTATAACTCTCATATCTCCTAGAATACACACTTGCAATCATATATAAAACATTTTTATCTTTTTACTTTTATTTTTCTTTGCATATTTTTCTTTTGAGCAAATCATGCATGGCTATATAAGAGATAGAAAAGAAATACTCAATTATGTTAAGCATTTGACATTCCAATTTTGCTATGCCGAAGCACACAAATGTCATTGCATTGCATTTTTGCAATGCCGAAGCAAACATATGACATTTCATGATTGGCGAGCAACAGTGGTGAGATGGTTATTTATGCCTTTCTCTTAGGATTTTCTAGTCCTTCCCGTCAAAAAGTGTGATATGAGTGTTAAGTACAAGAGCTAACTTAATCTTACTCATCACAAACAAGAGCCACAAAGCTCACTTGCTTAGTTATGCATAGAGATATTCATCTAAGATACAAAAGATACAAAGTTTAGAAACTTTGTTTCAATGGCCATCCAAGGTACACAAGTACCAATGTACACAAGCACACACTGTTTTTGTATTTTTATGATTTTTCCTTTTTATTTATTTATTTTGAAAACAAAACAAAATAAAAACTAAACAACCATTCAAAAACAAACAAACAACATGAAAGAATGAAGATAGATGCAGATGCATGAAAGCATGATTCCAAAAACAGATAAGAAATCAAGTAAATAGAGTCCTACTTTAGATAGAAAGAATTAAAGCAGAGGACAAACAAAAAAGACAATTAAGTCTTAAGTTCCTTTCTCACCCATACAACATGAGTCTTTGGTCGTGAAGATGAAAAGACATATGTCCTAGTATATAGAAGAATTAAAATTCTCATGAAATTGAGTTAAAAAGCTCAAAGTTTTTAACAACTCTCCAAACAAAGGTGTAGGTCCTTGAAAGGAAATCTGTGATCGTTTGGACAATTGCTTATGAGGATACAACTTAAAGTAATTAGGACGAATGTGTCCAGAAACACCACAATGGTGACAAACATAAGGTCTAACAAAGGATTTAAAATTAGCCAAATCAGTTTTAGATTTCATACCTTTATCACCTTTCTCAGATTGTGGCAGAAAGACAGACTTTGATTCAGAAGCTGTGGAAGAGGAGGGGCCGAAGGAAATAACATATCCTAAGCCAGTCTTATCAGAACTAGGTTTTTGAGCACTCAATACCTTATCAAGCTTTGCACTAGACATCCTCTCTATTTGAGTTCTAACTTGACTAAGCTCAACCTCAAGATTCTTGACCTTCTCTTCTAATGAAGTGTTATCCACAACAAGAGTTTCAACTAACCTTGTAGTCTCATCTAGTTTGACTAACAGATTAGCTTTCTCAGTTTTTACCTCATAAAGCTCTTTTCAACAAAAATGAGAAGTCTTTTCAGATTTTATGAATTTAGTGCATAGCTTATCATAGGCTTTCTGAAGTGTCAACTTCTTGGGTACTTCATCATCAGAAGAATTCTTACTGTCACTAACACTCTCCACAATCACCTTATCGGTTGAGGCAACAAAGGCCATAACGTGACTACATTCATCTGCATACTTATCAGAAGTCATTCTCAGTATCACTCCAAGTAGCAACCAACTATTTATCTTTTGACTCCTTAGTCTTTCCCTTTATGAGGTAATTTAGGCACTTTATCCTCATATGATCAAAACCTTTGCACTCATGGCATTGGATGAGTGGTTTCTCATTCTTGCCCTTCCTTGAGGATTTAGATTTCCTAGGAGGTTTACCCTTATTCTTTTTCCTAAATTAAAGAAGCTTGATAATCTCATCAGCTATGAAGGTTAGATCCTCATCCTCATCCTCATCCTCATCATCATCTTTAACTTTATCTTCACTTTCATCTTCATCTTCAGAGTCCTCAATCTCTTCCTCTATACCCGTAAGAGCTAAGTTTCTACTCTTTCCACTTTTTCCCATTAAACCTAATCCAATCTCATCGGTTTAAAGGTTCCCTACAAGCTCAGTCAAAGGAATTTGATCAATGTCCTTTACTTCTTCAATGACAGTGATCTTGGCATGGAATCTTTCAAGTAAGGACCTAAGGATTTTCCTAACAATTTTGGATTCCGCAATAGATTCTCCAAGATTGAAAGCAGAATTCACAATATCCTTGCGTTTAGCATACAACTCATCAAATGTCTCATCCTCCTCCATCCTTCTTTCTTCAAAACTACTAGTGAGTTTTTGAAGTTTCACAGTTTTTACTACCTTGGTACCTTCATAGGTGGTCTCAAAAATAGTTCATGCTTCCTTGGCAACTTTTGTGGATGATATTCTCTTGAATTCCTCATTGGTCACCCTACAAAACAAAGCATTACAAGACCCTGCTATTGAAATTTGCCGCTATGATTATTGCATCATCCCAATCCACTAGCTCTTCCTTTGGCTTAATCCAGCCAACTTCAATAGCTTGCCATACTTGTTCACCTAGAGCCTGTAAAAAAAACTTTCATACGAACTTTCCAGTACGCATAATTAGTTCCATCAAATAAAGGAGGAAACAAAAGAGATTCTCCATGATCTATGACAACAGGGGTTAAGGATCACACTCAGGAAATTAATTCAATCAGAGTGTACCCGTTCGGATACCACTTGTTGGAAAATTTAGACCCCAGTTGATAGAATAAACAAGTTTTAAATCCAAGTTGTTAATTAGATTTATTATAAATAAAACTTGTTAAAACAAACAAACATCAATATCATGTCAAAATCATGCAACAAAAAAATAAATAAGATAAGATATGATGACCTAGGAAAATCAATGAAACAAACTAGTTTCACAGTAAAAAACCTGGGGAGAAACCTTCCCGAAAAGCAATCTACTATAGTAAAGAGAAGTTTCAGATCTAGTACAAAACCTTTGTCCCTAGACTCTACAATCCCCATTAATGAACTTATAGTAGAACCTTTTACTGCTTCAGAACCTCTGAACTCTTCAATATATGAATGCCATCTTTTTTAATGCATCGATCCCAGTACGTGATTAACTCCTTTGCACGAATCCCAGTACGTGACTCACTCACCAACTTGAGGAAGAAGAATGTTGGCTGCAAAGTTCTTTACTTCATTAATAATGAAGATTAAGAAGCACTTGGTTACAAAACCCTAAGGTGCAAAGGCGCAGTAGCTTCTTTCAGAGAGAATAAGGCATCGGTTACCTTTTTGCATATGTTCTCCTTGTATTTTTTTATGTGATGGCCTTTAAAATAAGCCTTATATAAGTCTATGGTTGTAAGAAAAGAAACCCTACACATACATGTCATCATGGGCTGAAAATCAGATCTGGAAATCTAAATTTCGTAAAACTCAGTAAATCTCGATCGATTGAGGAGGTGTCGAGCCTATTTGTTACGAGCTATTGAGAGCTATCAAGGGGCTATCGAGGGGATAGAAAATTTCTTGATCGATTGACCAGGTGTCGAGAAGCTGTCGAGATTGTGATAAGAAAAAACTGAAGAGCTCGACAGATAACCTAGCTGTCGAGAGGTGTCGAGCAGCTATCGAGCTTTAAAAAATCTGCACTTTTTCACTTGTTTCTTGGACAGATTTGCATGGCTTCAATACTAGACTTGAAACAAAGTTTCTTGAAGTATTAAACACATTCTAGATCTACCCAAATACAAGTAAAGTGCGTTTTGTCAAAAGATTAGCCAATTACACAAAATATTGACATACGTTCCTAACAAGTGAATCACATATGTCCTAACAAAAAGAAAGAAGAAAAGGTCATTCGGCCTTGTGGTGAGCTGAAGCAAAAACAGAGAGTCATTCAGCCATTTTGTGTAAGTTCCAGAGTGAGCAAGAAACACAGAAAAGAGAGAGCTTCAGCTTGTTGTGCAATCCGAATGAAGAGATAGAGAGTGAGAGTGTGAGAGAGGGAAAAAGAAAAATAAGACATTTTTTTTTTTTGCTCAAGTTACACACAAGGAAGATAAATTGGTGTAGTTCTCATGGAGTTTTTGAGTGCTACAACCATGGA
The DNA here is from genome assembly GCF_002906115.3 of Quercus suber. Lineage (NCBI taxonomy): Eukaryota > Viridiplantae > Streptophyta > Magnoliopsida > Fagales > Fagaceae > Quercus > Quercus suber. The sequence continues at coordinate 1,195,222 of NW_027069642.1, read as the reverse complement.
GAGTTGGAGTATTCAGAGGAAGATTTTGCTACTGGCTTTGTTGTGAGATTGTATTTACTCCTTGAGATTTATTTGTTATATATCCAATTTATTGTGGACTCAAGTTTAGCATAAAGTTGATAGTTGTAATCTCTATTTCATAGTGGATATTTTTCGAAGCTGCCCTGTGGTTTTTCCCTCTACACTAGAGGGTTTTCCACGTAAGATTTGGTGTTCTTGTGTGGTTGTGTTTATGTGGTGCTTGCTAGAATTTTTTTGTTTCCATAATATTGTTATTGCTTGGTAGTTATATATATATATATATATTTTTTTTTTTTTTAATTCACACATATTTTATAAAAAAATACAGATAAGATTTTATAAATAAAATACAGATCATGTTTTATAAATAAAATACAGATCTAGTTTTAGTTTGAAAAATATAGAGAAAAATGCAGATTTGATTTTAGTTTTGAAAAACTTAGAGAAAAATGCAAATTCGATTTTGGTTTTGAAAAACATAGAGAAAAATTGCAGATCTAACATCTCAAGAAGAATTTCACCCTAGATCTAGGCATGTTCATAAACTAATCATATGAAATTTTTGAAAGCAAGAAGGAAGCATGCAATAACATATGATAGATATGGCTATTTAAACACAAGAAACAACATCACATTCATGGAAAACAAAGCATAGATGAAAGCATGTTCTTGGAATTAAAATAAATCATGTTTTGAAAGCAAAGTTAGAATCATACCTGCATGAATGTATTCCGCAAGTAGGGAAGTGTCCTAGAGATCAAAGAGAATGAATTTCTAAGGATTTAAGTGAATCCTCTTAATAGAAAAGAAATTCCTAAAGCAAAGCTTCTAGAACTTCTTTAACATAAGGGGAGAGAGAAGTCAGAAAAATGGGTCCTGATTTTTTATTTTAGTTCCCTATTTATAAAGGTTTGGTGCTTAAAAAATAAGCTGGATTGGATCAGATATGAATTAGGTCGATTTCCTACCCCTAAAAAATAGAAATGGATGCGTTTTATTTTGATCAAAACATTTCTAGGCTGAGCCTTGAAGTTGTGCCAATCAGCACTCTAAGAGTGCCAATTGGCCCTTTCAAGTGCCGATCCTAATTCCCAACTTCGGACTGATCTAGACTCTTTTTTTATGGATTTTTTGAGTCGGGAATTGCACCTGGACATATTTTCAATCCCTTTTATTTTGATAATCAAGTGCTTAAAACAATAATTATCTGATAGATAAATATTCTAAAAAGACTTAATTATCAACAATTCCCTTGTTATCTGATTATCCATTTTATTCCTATGCAACCAAGCTTATTTCTGACAAAAACCAACAACCAACAAGCAACAACCAATCAAATTTAATTTCAATTAATTACATGTGATCGGCTTCACCCCCATACAATGCATGTAGACTATGAACATTTGATCTTGTGATATTTTTCAATCTAACTGTCCAATTTAGGAATCGGGTATACCATCACGACCGTTAGAATCTCAAGATCATTTTTATGGTATGCAATGAATGATTTAATGCATGAAATGCAACTATGATTTTTGGGTATTTGAAATGGTCATTTTAGTCATCTTCCAAAACTAAATTATAGGTGCAAAATCGAGTGTCTATAGGCAGGATTCATCAAACTTGTGAACCAAGCCTATTGGATAGCCAATGTTGTGCCTGTACGCAAGAAGGATGGAAAGGTAAGGATGTGTGTAGACTTTAGAGACCTAAACAAGGCTTGCCCCAAGGATGATTTCCCCCTCCTTCATATAGATGTCTTAGTGGATAATATCGCTGGTAGTGCCCTGATGTCTTTCATGGATGGATTTTCGGGATATAACCAAATCAAGATGGCTCCTAAGGACATGACTAAGAATACCTTCACCACAAAAAGAGGAATCTATTGTTATGCCATGATGTCATTTAGGCTTAAGAATGTGGGTGTAGCTTACCAAAGGATGGCTATGGTTTTATTACATGACATGGTGCACAATGAGGTAGAAGTGTATGTTGATGACATGATCATGAAGTCCAAAGATAGAGAAGGCCACATAGTTAATTTAAGTAAATTCTTCAAGAGGATTAAGAAGTATATGTAGATACCATATTTTGCCTGCCCTCAATTTGCGTGCTGGACCCCGAAAATTCCAAAAATATTACTTTTTCTCCATGGGGCCTTGGAAACATCTAGATTGACGTAGCACAACCCGTTCAAGCATTAGGGCACTCGAAGTGCCTTTTTCAATCAAATTGACCAAAATGCCCCTAGTTAACCTTGAGCTGACCGAAAGTTAAACGAGGTCAAACTCCTCCCGAAACAACATTTTTCATGCTTTTATGTCAAACCCGATCCACTCGGAGATTTTTGTCAACTTTGACCAACTTTATCCAAGTTTGACCCAACGTTGACTCCCAAGGGTACTAGAAACCCTAATTTTGATTTGATTTTTAGAATGACTTGGGACTAGTGGCATTGTGAAGATTATCAAATTCCCTTTCTAACAATTGTTGGGATATTTGTGATTCACTTGTTAGGAACATATGTCACTATTTTATGTAATTGGTTAATCCTTTGACAAAGTGCACTTTACTTGTATTTGGGTAGATCCAGTATGTGTTTAATACTTCAAAAAACTTTGTTTCAAGATCAAGTGTTGAAGCCATGCAAGTCTGTCCAAGATTCAAATTTGAAAAGTGCCTGTCATTAAAGCTCGAAAGCTAGCATCTATCAAGCTTGAAGAGCTGTTCCAGCCTCGTGGCTCGATAGCTGCTCAATAGATGGCTTTCTGTCGAGGTTGTTAGGTTCTAAAGATTTAGGATTTTATGTATTTAGAACTCTAATGTGTAATGTTGGCAAATCATGATCAAAACAATATGTTTAGTCATGTTTAGGCTTGCTCAAAGTTGGGTCTTTTATGTAAAGTTGGAATCGAGTGGCTGCAGAAGTATTAGTGACTTTCAGCCTAGTTCAATCGATCAGAAATTAGACTCGATCGATCGAAAGTCACTTATCAGCAAAATCAGCAAACGTAAAAAGGCCATAACTTATTGGTTTGAAGCCCAAATTGCGAGCTGTTTTTTCCAGTATTTAAAGGACATCATAAGCTAACCCTAGGAGGGGTTTTTAGAGCTTTAGAGAGAGAGAGATTAGAGTGCTTCTTGTGCCTCCTTTTATTTTTTAGGGTTTTGTACCCAAACCTCTCTAAGCTTTTGTTGCTCATAATTGCGGTTTGTGTGAATCTCTTGTGAGATCATTGAGGAGCTTTCCTTCACATAAACTTAGGGTTTTCAAGGTAGAGATTATCTACATCTTGATGATCAACAAGGTTGCTACCATTGAAGCTTAAAGAATATCAAGCGTGGGTGCTTATAGCTGATTGAAGAATTCAAGAAAGAAGGAGTCCGTAGATTCGGAGCTTGCACGGGGTCGTGTTAGTAAGTTCTACTGGTAGGTAGCATTAGGAAGTCGAGTGGGGAGCTTGTAAGTCATTTTGTATGAACTTCGATTCTTTCATAGTAAATTCTGTTTTGCCTTGAGGATCGGTGGGTAAAATCCTCCCTAGGTTTTTTACCGGTTTGGTTTTCCTAGGTGATCATATCTTGTGTTATTTATTATTCCGCTGCTTTATATTCTTGATATGATTGTTTGATTGTTTTAACCTAGAATTGCATGACTAAGTAACAACTTGACTAATTAACTAGGCTACTCAATCTGGTTGTGTTTTAAGGGGTCTAAATTTCTAACAAGTGGTATCAGAATAGGTAACTCTTCTTGTTGTAGATCTTTTGATCTAAGAGCTGATCCTTGACCCCTGTTGTCATGGATAATTTGAAGTGTCTTTCTGCTCATGCTTTTGCTAATTTTATTGATGCCTGTGATGTTTTGAATAAAAAGGACACTATTGTTTCTGTTGATTTTTTTGATGCTTTCGAAACTCTTCGTAAGGAATTATCTAAATCTTTGAAAATTTCTAAGAAATTCAAGGAAGAGTTAAAATTGGCTAATCTTGAAAAAGAGGATCAAGGTTTTGGAGTGTTCAAAGAAACTAAGAGAGATAGAGAGAGTTTGGAAGATTTCAGGTTTGTGTTGAAGAAATGAATATTTCAGGCTCCGAAAACGTCAGATCTGACATTGCGAAAAAAACGTAGGTTGGTTTGTGATCTGAATTCGTTAGTAGTAGAAGTGGGTTTGATGTAGATCTGGGAAATTATAAGCCATGTGTTTCTGTTTCTGTTTCTGCTTTTTTGTTTTATAAAATCGGTTTGGTTGCTTCTTGGATTTGGGAAGAACATCAAGAAAATTTCTTCTTAGTATTTAATTTAATTTTTTCTTCCTATTTTTGTTTGTGATCTTCTGATATGGTTCTTGGTTGCTGGGTTTAGTCTGTGAAGAACACGAAGAGGAAGTTGAAGTTCATGAATATTAAGAAAATTAAATTTTAATTAATTTTTTTTTTTGAGAAAGCATTTTAATTAAAATTTTAAATTAATTAGATTTAAGGTTTTTCTTTAAATTTAATTTTTTTTTAAATTTTTTGATGTGGCATTTACTGTAGCTATTATTTTATCATTTTGTATCAATTCCGTTTGCTACGTCAGCAAAATCCGTTTATGATGTAACGGGAGGGACAAAAATGGAACCGTTTTTCAGGATAGGGACTAAAAGCGGTAAAAATAAAACTTAGGGACTAAAACGGAAATCACCTTAAAATGTAGGGACTAAAATGTGCTTTTCGCCTTGATTGTTTTAACCTAGAATTGCATAATTTGACTAAGTAACAACTTGGCTAATTAACTAGGCTACTCAATCTGGTTGTGTTTTAAGGGGTCTAAATTTCCAACAATTGGTATCAGAGCGGGTAGCTCTTCTGTTGTAGATCTTTTGATCTCTGAGCTGATCCTTGACCCCTGTTGTCATGGATAATTTGAAGTGTCTTTCTGCCCATGCTTCTGCTGATTTTATTGATGTCTGTGATGTTTTGAATAAAAAGGACACTATTATTTCTATTGATTTTTTTGATGCTTTTGAAACTCTTCGTAAGGAATTATCTAAATCTTTGAAAATTGCTAAGAAATTTAAAGAAGAGTTAAAGTTGGCTAATCATGAAAAAGAAGATTTGATTGTGAGATTAGATGAGTCTAATAAAAAGAATGAATTTTTGAGAAATCAAATTTCCTCTCAAGATGAGAAGATGAAAAGCTTGGAACAAGAGTTAGTTGAATCTAAAACTAAAATTGAAAATTTGACTAGTACCAAGCCTGCTGTTGATAACAGAAGTGTTTCTGTTTCTCTTAAACCTAAGACTGAGAAAGTTTATATCCTTCCTTTCAAGAGAAATAATAAAGAGAAGGCTTATTTTGCTAGGTTAGACAAAGGTAAAAGTTTTGATGTTAACGCTGAAGTTTCTGAACCTATGTCTAAACCTGCTGCTAGTGTGCAAAAGAAATCTGTTTTTGTGCCTACTTGTCACCATTGTGGTGTTGTTGGTCATATTAGACCAAATTGTACTTTGTTAAAGCAAAAATCAAAATCTGAGACTAGATTTGCTGTTAGGAATACTACTATTCCTAAATTTGTTCCTGTTTGCCACTTTTGTGGTGTTCGTGGTCACATTCGTCCTAATTGTCATAAATTGAAAATTAAGCATTCTTTGTTTCAATCTAGGATATGTGATGATATTTCTCCTGCCATAAGTCCATATAAATTGTTTCATATTCTTTTGAAAAATTTGAGCTTGTTGGCTTGTGAAAGAAATTTGCAGGATTTCAGTTTTTCTCAGAAGATTGGTGTAATTCCTCAAATACACTTTGCTTCTCATGGATTTTCACCTACAAAGCCGAAGACCCGTGCTAAATGGGTGAGAAAAGATTCTCCAAGGTGAGTGTTACTAACTTGTCCCTGATTTAATTCTTTCAATTATTTGTGGACATGTTTTGTTTTTGTTTTTGGTTGGTTTTATTAAAAAAAAAAATCCAAAAACATTGAAAATTTTCAAAAAGACAAAAATATTTTATTTTGTCTTTTTTTATTATTCTTGAGGATTACATGGGTTATGATATCTCTCTCTTGATTTAGAACATGCTTGACATTGTGAAGAAACTTGAATAGTATGCTAAGCTATTTTTGATTTTGTGTGAGTATGTACTAGTTTGTACATGTACTCATGGGTTAATTAAGAAATTGATATTTCTTGTTTGTATACCCTCTATAGCTTAGTTAAACACTATCATGCATTGCATTTGCATTGTTCATTTAGCATAATATGTGTTTTTTTTTTTTTTTTTTGGTCATATATCTTTTAAAACCAAAAAGATTTTTTGTGATTTGTATTTCACATCTTGGGTTTATAATTAAGGTTGGCCACCTTATCTTTAGATAACAAGTTTATGTACCTTGTTTAGCTTGGATAGGCTTATTTATTGCACTTTACTAGTTGAAACTTTGTAGTGCATGTTGTGTGGGAAAGATGTTTATGGTGTTTATCACTTTGTCTTAATCTTGAAGTCACATGTTGTTTGACTGTCGAACTTGATCCTTTTAAGAAAGGCATAAATAACCATCTCACCATTGTTCACTAGCCAATCATGAACACCTTAGTGCATATCATAAGATTTTGTACTCGAGAAACTATAGCACATGCACAAAAAAAATATAAGGTGTAGCCTCGATTTAATTGCTTAATTAAAATTGATGTGTACTATTAGTCTTGATGCCAATTCATATAATTAAAACTGGTGTGTACTATTAGGCTTGATGCCAATTCACCTAATTATGAGGCAAAATTCAAGAAACTTACATGATTGTAAGCTTATGTTCTAGGAGATGTGGGAGTTATAGGATGTAACTCTTTAGGTGATAGTCTCTTTTGAATTCTATGTGATGAATTTTGTAGACTTTGTGATTAATTACTATTCACATATTACCTCACATGTATCTCAAGTTTTTGCTAGTTGCACACACTATACAAGTTACTCTTTGTTAAACTTGGTACATTATATTGTGTATGATCTTGTTGTGGCCATCCAAGATTAAAAATTCCTTGATTTTAATGTAAAATGTGTTTAATGTTTGCGCTTTGAGGACAAATTGATTGAAAATCTTGATTTTGGAAGATCTGGGTTGAATTCAAGTATTTTTGAAAAACTTTTCGTCTCATACTCATGCATTTTTTTTTTATAAAACAATGTGCTTTGAGGAGTTTCTGCATTAACATGCTCTGTTTTTCAAAAAATTTATTTTTCCAGACTTTCGATCGATCGAACCTGTTTTTCGATCAATCGAAATTGCGATTAAAATTTTTGGTTTGAGTCTGCCTGACTCGATTGATGTTCGATCGATTCTCGATCGATCGAAACTGAGAAATTTTCAGTTTCTATGTTTTTGACCAAAATTTTTTCATGCATCATTTGTGTTTAGAATTCACATGCATTGCATTGATTTTTGTATCCATCTTGCAGTTTTACAGTCATATCTCTCATTGTTTTCACACATAATATGCATACACTTTGCTACATTGGGTACTCAACTTGATTTAAAAATTGATTGATTAATTTTTGAGTTTTGTACATTTTAGTATATGCTTTTTCTTATGTGTGAACTTTAGAAAATATTTTTCTTAAGAGATATGATGGATAATCAATGTGCAAATATTTTCTCTACTTATGCAACTGTTTATGGGTCACATAGTGCCATGTTTGCATTTTATTGAAAGAGAGAATATTTTTTCTTCATGTGTATCTTCACCTTCGTTTTTAACTTTGGTTTGTGTGTTTTTAACTTTGGTTCTGCTGGTGAGGATGTTCCTGATCCTGTTGGTGATGCTGCTGCTGCTGCTGATTTTCCCCCACCTCTTTTATTTTTCCCCAAAACTATTTTTCCCAAAACTTGTTTTGTTTTTCCTATTTTTGATAGGGGGAGAAGCTTTTTTTTTTAAACCTTTATTGTACTTAGGGGGAGTTGTCTCTATTTTCTATAGAGTTGAAGTGGTTTGTGTCCCCTTGATTCTCTGTTTTCTCTTATCCTTTATTGCGTATGGTGACTGTTTACTCTTTGTATGAGTTGTCTTTGTCAATATGTGACAAAAAGGGGGAGAAATTATTGTTTTATGGGAATCCTTTTGTTTTGTTTAGGGGGGAGAATATAAAAACTTTTTGTTGTATCTAATTTAGGGGGAGAGTTAGTTTACTTATGTTTTTATTTCTGTTTCTTGTTTACTGTTCATTGATTTATATTTATGAGTTATTCATAATATATGTCTTTGTTTTGCGTTTTGTGAAGTCAAGAATTTATCTGTTGATTTACTATTTTTCTGTCACACATGCGTTTATGCGTTTGTTAAGTGTTTCAAGAATATACAAACTGATTCAATTAAGCTGTTGTCTATACTTGCAACTGATGGATAGTAGTTAGGTTGGATTTGTTGTTATGAGCATTATTCTTGTAAAAGGCTTTTTAATTGTAAACTTTGAGCTTAGTGTTTGTGTTTTGTCACGGATTGCCAAAAGGGGAATTTGTTAGGTTCTAAAGATTTAGGAATTTATGTATTTAGAACTCTAATGTGTATTGTTGGTAAACTATGATCAAAACAGGTTGTTAATCTTGTTTAGACTTGCTCAAAGTGTGGGCGTTTTATGTAAAGTTGGAATCGAGTGGCTGCAAAAGTATTAGTGACTTTCGACTTGGCTCGATCGATCGAAAATTAGACTCGATCGATCGAATCTCGAGCAGAATGTTTTTCTGCAGAATTTCCAACTCAGCCCAAGCCCATTAAGGATTAGGGTTTCAGATCTACTTCTCCCACTATATAAAGGAAACCCTAAGCCACATTTTTAAGACTTTTGAGAGAGAGATTAGAATGCCTCTTGTACCTCCTTTTAATTTTAGGGTTTTGTACCTAAACCTCCCTAAGTCTTTGTTGCTCATATTTGCGGTTTAGGTGAATCTCTTGTGAGATCCTTGAGGAGCTTTCCTTCACATAAGCTTAGGATTTTCAAGGTAGAGATATTATCTATATCTTGATGATCAACAAGGTTGCTACCATTGGAGCTTAAAGAATAACAAGCTTGGGTGCTTGTAGCTGATTGAAGAATTCAAGAAAGAAGGAGTTCGTGAATTCGGAGCTTGCACGGGGTCGTGTCAGTAAGTTCTACTAGTAGGTAGCATTAGGAAGTCGAGCAGGGAGCTTGTAAGTCCTTTTGTATGAACTTGGATTCTTTCATAGTGAATTCAGTTTTGCCTTGAGGATTGGTGGGTAAAATCCTCCCCAGGTTTTTTACCGGTTTGGTTTTCCTAGGTGATCATATCTTGTGTTATTTACTTTTCCGCTGCTTTATATTCATGATATGATTGTTTGATTGTTTTAACCTAGAATTGCATAATTTGACTAAGTAACAACTTGGCTAATTAACCAGGCTACTTAATCTGGTTGTGTTTTAAGGGGTCTAAATTTCCAACAGAGTTATTTTCTGCCACCCTAAGGAGGCAGAGGACTGCAACAACAATGAATCTCAAACTGGGGTAATTCCGAATATGGAAATCGATTTTGGTGGGGAAGACAATACTGCATATGTTACAAACGTTACTCATGGTGAAGATAAAGCTAATCCGTCCAATACACAAGCATTGAAATACAACAATGATACGGAATCATTGGCATAGTTGGACGGTATTAATTCCGAATTATTGGTGCCAAATTTGGAGAGCATGAAACACAGCATTAAAGAGCCCGAGGTGAAAAGGTATGGTAGTGATAAGGGGAGTTTGGAGGAATTTAATGCGGAATCAAATACCGGGTTTCCTAGAATTAAGGAGTCTTTCGTTAAGCCAGTTACCTTTCAATGCAGAGTAATTTCAATGACTGAGATTGAAGAGCAACCAACCAATGTCAGAATGTGGACGATCTAGCATCGCAGGAACGCTCTTCAGATTAGTGACAAATCATTCCCAATCCTATGGGTTCTACAAGATGCTCGGTCTACACAAGCATCTTATGTACATTCAATTCCTCCAAAACCTCCAAACCGTGGCAGCCTTGCTCATCAACACACAGTGTGGATTGCATCCATGGCAGATAATGTTTTTCTACCCTTTTCTGTTGAATTTACGGTCACAGTTTGGACAATATGGACACACCGGAATCAAGTTAGAACTAACCATTCTTGTTGCAGTCCAAATCAGCTCGCAAACATGGCCAAAGAACTCCTAACAGAATTCCAAGCGGTGCAGCAACCTTCTCTGCCACAGTCCACACCGATCCGAGTTCGTTGGAGAGCTCCTATCTTGGACAGGGTAAAGGCAAATTTTGATGGTGCACTATTCAGTAGGGAGCAAAAATCAAGGATTGGAGTTGTTTTGGCTAGTTGTTTTAGTAAATTACACTACTCTCATGTTAAGAGAGAGGGTAATATGGTTGCTCATGTTTTAGTTCGTTTTGCTTTCAATGTTTCAGATTATAGTGTGTGCATGGAGGATGTTCCACCATAGTTTCATTGTTGTGTTGTTAGCAAACTTTGATGGTATTCATTGAATAAAATGCAATACGTTGATTCTCAAAAAAAAAAAAAAAAAAAAAAAAAAAAAAAAAAAAAACCTAGCTTGAAAGAATATCCCCCAACGGACTACCTATCAATTTATAACATTATCCATGCATATTATTTATATAACTCGATCACCTGACTTCTTGAAAAAATTATGCGATTAAAAGTCTAAAACTACACATGGATTGTCTTTTCAACCATCACATAAGAGTTACAGAAAGATTCCTTCAAACTAGTTTGGAGATAAACATTTTCCAAAAAAAAAATAATAATAAATCACAAAATTAAGTGGATTAAAATCTTTTCTGCTTTACTTTGAAATTCATAAAAAAATAAAATAAATAAAATAAAAAATTTGCTTATGTATTTTCTTAAAAGTAAAAGATAGAAAACATTTGATTATGTATACATGCGGCAAATGGTATGGTCCTAAACAAACAATTTTTAATTAGCTAGTATATTCTTGGAATAAACATCAATTTTAATTTGCACAGTGCTTATATAGTAGGCTAGTAGCTAGCTATGCCAGATTCGAAATTTTGTGCAAAGGAGCATGGAGATTTGAGTTTTAAGGCTTTTAAAACAGAGCAATCCAAGATGAACAATTTTCAATTGCTCATCGTAATTGTTTTATGTAGTCCATACCTACCTACTACACTTTCAATGTGAGACCTAACAAACGTCCATGCAATAAACATTTATATAATCTAATTTGATATCCAATCAATTTGGGAATCATATGAGATATTGTATCATGCAGAGACATTTGATGACTTAATGCTCCTTGATCAAAGGATTAACAAAATTACTGTACACTTTTGGTATGATAGTCACTCTACAAATATAAGTACTTGTGGGGTGTGAAGCAAAAGGTCCAGAGTTCAAATCTTCATGAGAGAGTTTTACACACATATACACCTTTTTTTATATACAGTTAGATTAGATTAGAGTGAAATTTCTATTTTGTATTAAAAAAAAAAAAAAAGGGATTAACAAAATTCATGAATGTCTAAAATATTTGTCCAAAACCCTTCCCAAAAAAAAAAGTATAGTCCAAAACTAAAAGTAAAAAAATAAAGACTACCTTTTTCTTTATTTACTTCTTTTCATCTTGTTTTTGTACTAACTATGCTACCTACCGATTTAAAAAATAAAAAACAAAAAACTATGCTACCTACCGTGTTAGGAATTCTTTTCTTTTTTCTTTGTTTCTTTCTTTTTTGCGGGACCGTTTTAGGAATTCTTAGTTGATTACAATTTCTTTAGAGGCAATTAACTTTTATGGTGGTCCGCTTTAGATTAGATCGGCCTTTGCTGCTTTTACCAAAAGTGATGAGAATGGGACTACTGAAACGAAATGCGAGGCAAGGAAAACAAAGTACAACGAAATAAGAGTAAACAAGAGGCTATCTTGACTAGATTTTTTCGTTTTGTTTTTGTTTTTTAACTAAAATTCAATAAACAAGAGCAACAAAGTTATAATTTATAACTCATTCTAAAAAAAAAAAAGTTATAACGGCTGGGACATCACACAAAAATAATAATAATAAAAAATAAACAAGAACAAAAACCAAAAACAAAAAAACTGGGACATAAATTTTTTATCACTGGAATCTACTAGTGCAACTAATTATAACTAATGTATATATATATATATATATATATATTACTTCAACTGTTGAGTTAGTTTAAGATTAGTTTTATGCCCACCAATCATTCTAGATGCATGATATTTTTTTTGTGTTTTTAATAAAAATGTTTAGGATTCGAATTTGCCTCTCTCCTCCACATAAAATATTAAAATGTATCTTTAAAAAAAAAAATAACATGTATCCATCAATGTATTCAGACTAACATACAAAATTTTTTAGGAGTAGTAGCATGTGACCATTTATCTTTTTTGTTATCCGAAATTGCATGTATTATTTTTCTCATAATTTTTAATTTTTTTTATTCCATACTGAAATTAGAGTTATGTTTAGTATTTTCTAATCATAAACTTAATTAACTCATTATATATAGGAGGTTGATTGAGCCAAACTTAAGAATGTCGGTAGTTCAGCAACGTGATAGTTAGAAACCAAAAATTAAAATCAAACTTACATCCAACTAAATTGCCACGGAAAAAGAAGAGTATATTCATAATATCACAATATTTATTTTATCATAATATTTATACTAATTGTGGGGGATGAAAGCCCAGACATACTTATTGGGCTGTGGGCCCTGTCCCGAGGGATACTGTACGACCGAAGAGTAATAGCGGGTTGGGGTAGGATTCATCTGAACGCAGCCAACCCAGAAGTAAAAGAAGAGTAACGTCCGAAGAAATTACATTTCGTCCGAAGAGATTACACTCCTCGGACATAAATAGTCTCGATCCAGCCAGCGAATAGAAGGTCTGAACGGACCCTCGGGCAATCCCCACGACAAAGATAAGCTCTGAGCATATCTGGGGATGATTAGGACGAGAAAATATCTTAAGAAAAAGCTGCCATTACCGCATTAAATGCACTGCAGCTGCTTTTCTGGCCGCATTAATGTGGAGAAGACCCCTGAACAGTGTAATCTCAGCTACTACCACTCACGGAGGGGCAAAGAGAGTACCTGATGGGACATGCACTCAAGTGGATGCTTAGATGAAGAACAAATGGACGATGGAGATGATAGAAAGAGGTGCTATATAAGCAAGAGAGGTCTCTGATATTAGGGATCGAAAAAAGGAGGGGGAGAGAGGAATTAGACAAATTCGTTGTAGTTCCAAGAATTGTAACCACCTCACATTTTAATAATAAATCTCTTCGGACAGACACTTGTAAAGGAAGATAAATGTAATCTTATGTCAATGAATCCTCAAACGATATAATGAATCTTTGTTTGATTCACACCTAGCCCAGCTCTTTCGCCCACTCTCTATAAATTCATTGTCTTGAGTTCATTGGGCTCTTAACCCATCCCTCTTGGGCCTGGACTGCCAAATCTGACCCTACACTAATTAAGATCAATTCTTTTTAAAAATAAAATAGAATAAAATAAAATAAAATTCACAATATCACAATATTCATTTTCAATTTCAGTTTCCTTTCCTTTTCATAATCACAAAATTATATGTCTACATTACTAATTAAGTTCAATGACATTTAGTATAATAAGGTAATTAACTATAAACCAAAATGATATTATGCCTTATCAGAAAATGCCCCATCGAGTAACAAAGGTAATGAATTCAAAGTCGAGCTGCATTTTTTTCTTTCACCAGACATCCAATATACATATATATAGAAGAACCAGACATCCAATATAAACAAAGAAAACATTTTGATAACTCAAGGGAAAACTTTGTCAAAACAGTCACTTCATGCACACCTTGTAAAATACATTGTCTTTCTTAAGAACTTAGGGCATAAGTCCCTATTTAGACCCTCTAATATCAACATGACACTTCATTATTTCACAACTTAAGCAATAATGCTTGTCAGTTGTCACACACAATAATTACTCACTCATACCCAATTTCACAAATGTTGGAAGTTATCAGACTAAAATCTCATATTTCTTCCACTGAGCCACCAACAAACCCCTAACCCACCAAAGACACCGCCAAGCAAAGTCGTCAAAGTCGCCTGTTAGGACATATGTATTTCACTTGTTAAGAACATATGTCATTCGTTTATATAATTGGCTAATCCTTTGACAAAATGCACTCAACTTGTAATTGAGTAGTTCTAGATGTTTTTAATACTTTAAGAAACGAGGTTTCAGGATCAAGTGTTGAAGTCATCAAGTTTGTCCAAGAAACAAGTTGAAGAAGTGCTGAATCATTAAAACTCGACACCTGCTCAATAGCTGCTCAACAGCTTCTATCTATCGAGGTTTACTAAAATTAGAATTTTTGATCTAATTTCTTAGGATCCGTGGATGTGTTTTTGAGCCTTCTTTCTTCTAACCCTTGGCATATAAAAGAATTGTTTTAAGGGCCATCAAAGTGTTCACAAGTTGCACAAGCATTGAGCAAACTCTGTTCAAACAAATTGTGACCGAAGACAAAGTTTTTCCCAAGTTCATCTCTTTTGAAGAAATTGCTACGTACGTGCACCTTTGGGTTTTGTGACCAAGCATCTTCTTGATCTTCATCGTGGATGAACTGAAGAACTTTGCAGCCAACAACCCTCTTTAGTTGGTGATTGAAGTCGCGTACTGGGATCCGCGCAATTGGTTAGTCACGTACTTGGGAGCCGTGCATCAAAAGGAAAAAATGTCACTACAGAACAAGTCCAATTGGGTATTAGGGTAAGGGTTCAGCTGCAGGTTGGTAAGGTACTTGGGATTCCTTTACTTGTAACCGCTTGTTTTGATAATAGTAGAGTTTCGGGAGTGGTGACCTGAAAATCACTCAGTGGGGTTTTTGCCGTCACGTTTTTCCCTATTCATAAACAAATTACCGTGTCATTTATTTTCCGCTGCATTATTAGTTTATTGGTGATTTGTTTATGCTACCACGTGTTTGCATGTTAAATTGGTTAATTAATAACTTGGCTAATTAATTAATTAATTTAATCATAAGGGGTCAATACGTTTTTGGCCTATCAAGTGGTATCAGAGCAGGCACACTCTGATTAGGTTTAATCTTTGCTATGTTGATCCATTGACCTCTGTTTGTCGTGGATAGAGGACAGTCATTAATAATACCTTCTTTATTTGATGGCACTAACTATGCATATTGGAAAGTACACATGAGAGCTTTCTTGCAGTCCTCAGATGAGAAGGTGTGGCAAGCTGTAGAGATTGACTAGACCAAGCCAAAAGAAGCGTCGGCCGATTGGGATGAAGCAAAGATCAAGGCGGCAAACTTCAACAGCAAAGCTTTGAATGCCTTATTCATTGCAGTCACCAATGAGGAGTTTAAGAAGATATCCTCTACAGAAACTGCAAAGGAAGAATGGACCATCCTCCAGACAACTTATGAAGGTACAAAGACTGTCAAGGATTCAAAGCTTCAAAGACTCACTACAAGCTTTGAAGAAATAAAGATGGAGGAGGATGAGTCGTTCGATGAGTTCTATGGCAAGCTCAAGGACATAGTGAACTCAGCTTTCAATTTTGGGGAAACCATTCCTAAACCCAAGATTGTGAGGAAAGTGCTAAGATCTCTACCCGAGAGATTCCATGCTAAGATTACGACAATAGAGGAATCAAAGGATATTGACAAGATTTCTTTCACTGAGCTGGTTGGAAACTTGCAGACCTACAAGCTAGGATTATCTAGGATTGGCAAGTTAGGTAAAGGCAAGAGCATGGCCTTGAGGGCAAAGAGCAGTGACACAAATGAGTCTTCCAATGATGAAGATTCCAATATGAAGTCCTACATTACAAGGCAATTCAAGAAGTTTATGAAGAATACCAATGGGAGGAACTTTGACAAGGACCGCAGGTAATCAAGTTCTTCTCAGTTCAAGGGCCAAGACAAAGGGAAAAAGGATTCTAAGGATGGCGGTCAGTACACTGTTCCTGTAGGACCAAAGTGTTTTGGATGTCATGAATTCGGCCACATAAAGCAAGAATGCCCCACATATCTCAAGAGCATTGGGAAGAGTAAGGCATTTGCTACTATGTTGAGTGACACTGAGCCTAAAAATGATTTCGACAATGAGGATGACGGAATCTTAAATGTCTTCATTGCCACAGTCAATCCTACTGAAGGGATTGTTGAAAAAGTGGACGAAGAAGAAGAACTGGTGGAGTCCAAATTTGAGAAGATGGATGATCAAGATGATATCCATATAGCCTATGAGAAGCATGAGAAACTGTATAGGCTAGCCACCAAGAAGCTCAGTGATGTGGAACTTGATCGTGAAGAGCTTTCCACATAAGTTGATGAAGCCAATCAAACAATTGGCGCACTAAGATTTTAGAACAATTTCTTGGTTGAGAAGACCAAGAAACTTGAAGTGGAGCTGTTTTAAGTCAGAGCTCAATTGGAGAGGACTTCAAGTGCAAAACTTGATGAGATGCTCAGCATTCAGAAATCTGTTTCAGATCAAACAGGTTTAGGGTATGGTCTTTCTTCCTCTAATATTGCTTCTACTAGTGCTACTATGTTTGTTTCTCCTACTAATAACACTGAAATTGAGAACACTGATGTTAAAACTGAATTAGTTAGTGAGAACTTAGACAAGGGTAAATCTATCTTAGAAGCACCTCCTAAGCAGGATAAGAAAGATGTTAAAAACCTTAGGGCTAAGAAGGATAACTCTTAAAAACCTAAACAGAAGAAGCAGCATCTCTGTTATCATTGTGGAGCTACTGGTCATACACGACCAAATTACTACAAATGGCTAGCCACTTAACTGAGCAACGGCATGATCGCATCTGGAAGCCAGAATCAACTTTAATCCTCTCTTGCTCCTTTTGGTGATCTTCTCAAAACCCTCATGTTCCTTTCGAACTTGAACGGGTTCAATCCTTCCCCCTCACCACCGGTTCAAGGATTTAATCAAAGGAAAGTGTTAGGACATATGTGGTTCACTCATTAAGAATATATGTCATTCTTTTATGTAATTGGCTAATCCTTTGACAAAATGCATTTTACTTGTAATTGGGTAGTTATAGGTGTTTTTAATACTTCAAGAAATAATGTTTCAAGATCAAGTGTTGAAGTCATCAAGTCTGTCCAAGAAAAACAAGCTAATAGTGCAATTTCATTAAAGCTCGACAGCTGCATCTATCGAGCTTAAAGAAAGCTATCTCAAGCCTGTAAGCTTGACAGCTGCTCAACACCTCCTATCCGTCGAGATTTAAGAAATCCAGAATTCTGATCTGATTTCTTAGGATCCTTGAATATGTCTTTGGGTTTTCTTTTCTTCTAACCCTAGATATATAAAATGATTGTTTTAAAGGCCGTTAAACAGTTCACAAGTTGCACAAGCATTGAGAAAACTCTGTTGAAGCAAATTGTGATTGGAGACAAAGTTCTTGACCTAGTTCATCTCTTCTTGAAGAAGTTGCTGTGTATGTGCACCTTTGGGTTTTGTGACCAAGCATCTTCTTGATCTTCATCGTATAGGATGAACTGAAGAACTTTGTAGCCAACCTTTCTATCAGTTGGTATTGAAGCCGCATACTGGGATTCGCGCATTGGTTAGTCACGTACTTGGGAGCCATACATCAAAAGGGGAAACTGTCACTACAGAACAAGTCCAATTGGGTATTGGAGTAAGGGTTCAACTGTAAATTGGTTAGATACTTGGGATTCCTTTACTTGTAACCGCTTGTTGTGATAATAGTGGAGTTTCGGGAGTGGTGACCTAAAAATCACCTGGTGCAGTTTTTGCCATTAGGTTTTTCCTATTCGTAAACAAATCACCGTGTCATTTAATTTTCACTGCATATTTAGTTATTTGGTGATTTGTTTGTGCTACCACGCGTTTACATGTTAAATTGATTAATTAATAACTTGACTAATTAATTAATTAATTTAATCACAAGGGGTTAATACGTTTTTGGCCTATCAGAAAGGTTCTTCCAAGGTGTGAAAGAAAAAGGACTCTAAGTGATTTTATCACTTTCTTCTATCTTCTTGTTTTTGTTTGTTGCATTACTTGTGTGTTTTGCAATTTATTTGAATCAATCTAACTTTATGCTTTGCTTTGTTTAACATGTTTTTGTTTGTTTGTTTTCAGTTTTGTTTATTTTGTTTTTGATATAAAAAAAAAATTGAAAAATACAAAAACAATGTGTGTTTTGTGTACTTTGGTGCTTGTGTACCTTGGATGGTCATTGAAACAAAGTTTTCTAAACTTTGTATCATCTATAGCTTAAATGAGAATTCTTATGCACAACTAAGCAAGTGAGCTTTGTGGCTCTTGTTTGTGATGAGTAAGATTAAGTTATATCTTGAATTTAACATTCGCATCACTCTTTTTGACAGGTAGGACTAAAAAATTCTAAGAGAAATGTATAAATAACCATCTCACCACTGTTGCCCACCAATCATAATATGACACCTGTATGTTTCGGCATAGCAAAAGTGCAGTGTTAAAGACATCCGTATACTTTGGCATAGCAAAAGCGCAATGTCAAATGCTTAACATCTTGGGTATTTCTTTTCTCTCTCTTGTATGCCCATGCATAATATTCTAAATAAAAGAAAATATGCAAAGAAAATAAAAAGCAAAAAGATCAAAATGCTTTAAATATGATTGCAAGTGTTTATTCTAGGAGATATAGGAGTTATAGGATGTACCTCAAAGGTGATAGTCCCCATCAAACAATTATGATTGTGTGTGAGTTAAAGTGATTTTCTCATATCTCAAATCGTCATAATATGTATACATTTATGCAATCTTGCGATGTTTTTCACACACAACACGTAATATTCTTTGCTACTCTTAATACATGTGCAGGTACAATGTGATTTGGCCATCACAAGGTTTTACATGTGCTAATGTATGCTAACTAAACTGTCTTGACTTATTTTTGAAAAATAAAATTGGGTAGACTTGTTTAGTGTGTGTGTGTGTGTGTGTGTGTGTGTGTGTGTGTGTGTTTTTAAGGATTCATGTGCTTAAAATTCTTATTGAGAGATGTTGTTGAAAGCCTAATATGTTGATTGGATCATTGGTTGAGTTGAATGTTGGATTGCATTCATGTCTGTGTTTTTCTCTTCTCGAAAAACTATTTTGAAAAGTTGTTGCGACACCTCCTCGATACCTAGTTATCTGTCGAGCTTCTTAAGCTTTTTCTTATCGCAATTTCGACACCTTCTCGACACCTGGTGGATCGATCAAGCTTCTGTTCTTTGAAGGTGATTCTTGTTCCTCGACACCTTTCGACACCTTAGCTGTCGAGATTTACTGAGGTTTCTATATAAACCCCTCGTGCGATCCGCCTTTCATTTCTGTCGATCTCCTTATAGATAGCTCTCTCTTTTCTCTCCCAAACACTCTCATCTCACTCCAATCTTGCTCCTCAAGGTTTCTTCAAGCTTTTTCAAGTTTTTCTACACTTGGTAAGCTTCTAATCTCTCATTCTTCATGCATTTCATGTTTAAAACCTAGGTTTTGGGATTTTTGAAAAATTTTGGGGTTTTTCAAAATTAATGAGTGTTTCTTGAAATTTTGGGTTGGGTTTTCATTTAAATGTGTTTAAAAACTCATGCATTGCATCACATTTGCATTATAATGGTATTTTCATGCATTTAGATGTGTGAAATATGCTTGTGTGTTGGTAGGATTGGATTGGGCTGAGCCCATGATGCCTTTTCTTTTGCATGTCACATGTTCATGCATTTCTCATGCATACGTACTCTCTTTTCAATATATTTGATATATTTGAATTGCTTGGGACTTTTCTGATTGTCTTTCTTTCTCTCTCTTTCTCTCTTTGTATACGTTAGTTGTGTTTATGGCACCTAAACGTAAGTCTGCTCCGTCCAAGAACCCTTTGCGTTCTAGGACATCTTCATCTTTTGACCCTACTCCTTCTAACATTTGGTTCCGTGATGAGGATGCTCGTAAGGCTTTCTCGGAGAACTTCTCTCGATGAGGTGTTCATTCGAAATGCCGAGTCATTTTAGTGGACTTCGCCAACACTGACCTTCCTTCTGTCATTCACTGTCGGGGATGGGAGTCACTGTGTGACGTCTCGGTCACTTGTCCTCTCGTGCTTATTCAAGAGTTTTACTCCAACATGCATGGGATTGATCGTTCAGTACCTCTTTTCTTCACTCACGTTCGAGGTACGCATATTCCTGTTACACCGCAACTTGTTGTGGATGTGCTTCGGGTTCCTAGGATAGAGCACCCTGACTATCCTAGTTGTGAGCATCTGAGGACTGTGTCCAAAGATGAGCTCATGGCTGCTTTTTGATTCCACTCTTCCCTCCCATCTAGCTCCATCTCGTTCAGCTCTATTCACATCCGCTCCTTCTACTTCCATGGGCGATGTATCACTTGGAGACATTATGGCACAGCTACACCGTATGGATGCTCACCTTGATACACTCTCTACTGAGTTGTATCAGGTGAATATTTGTGTCGGTTGTATTACACGACGGCAGGTGACTATGGGTGGTTTTGCTCCTGAGGCTACTCCTTCACCACCTCTTCTAGTGGCTTTTGATTCTGATGCTGAGGATGATGATGATGATGATGGTGGTGATGACGATGACACTTCGAATGATGATGGAAATTCTAGCTCTACCGATAAGATGTCTACTTGACACTCTTACCCTTTGTCACTCGTGACAAAAAGGGAGAGTAGTTTTGGATATTGAGAGTAGTCATTCTTAGGGGGAGAGTTAGAGTAAGTCATTTTTGTTAGGGGGAGAGTGCTGATATGAGGGATGTAGTGAGGATATGTTGTATCTTTTCTTTTTCACCTTATTAGATACATTGTTCTTGTACATTGGGTCTTGTGACCAGTTTTTACATACATTGTACTTATATTCTTTATATGTGGATGTATGTTTCTTTCACCTATCTCTGCATGTGTTGTTTTATACACATGTTTCTTATATTTGTATGCAATATATTATTTTTGTTTCACACTAAGATGCCTTGATGAGTTTTGTTTAAAGTGTTTCAGAAATACATGTTGTCAAAGTCTACTTGCCATAAACTCTCTTCTTGCAAAGTTTTTCAAAAGTTCGTGTTAGGACAGATTTTATTGTATTCAACAAGTGAATATGAGTTGAGTGATTTATGACTTCTCTCATATGTTCATTTTTTGTAGTTTTGTCACAGATTGCTAAAGTGGGAGATTGTTAGGACATATGTGTTTCACTTGTTAAGAACATATATCATTTGTTTATGTAATTGGCTAATCCTTTGACAAAATGAACTCAACTTGTAATTGGGTAGTCCTAGATGTTTTTAATACTTCAAGAAATGAGGTTTCAAGATCAAGTGTTGAAGTCATCAAGTCTGTCCAAGAAACAAGCTGAAGAAGTGCTGAATCATTAAATCTCGATACCTGCTCGATAGCTGCTCGACAGCTTCTATCTGTCGAGGTTTACTAAAATCAGAATTTTTAATCTAATTTCTTGGGATCCGTGGATGTGTCTTTGGGCCTTCTTTTCTTTTAACTCTAGGCATATAAAAGGATTGTTTTAAGGGCCGTCAAAGTGTTCACAAGTTGCACAAGCATTAAGGAAACTCTATTCAAGCAAATTGTGACCGGAGACAAAGTTTTGCCCTAATTCATCTCTTCTGAAAAAGTTGCTATGTATGTGCACTTTTGGGTTTTGTGACCAAGCATATTCTTGATCTTCATCGTGGATGAACTGAAAAACTTTGCAGCCAACAACTCTCTCTAGTTGGTGATTGAAGTCATGTACTGGGATCCGCACAATTGGTTAGTCATGTACTTGGGAGCCGTGCATCAAAAGGGAAAACTGTCACTACAGAATAAGTCCAATTGGGTATTAAGGTAAGAGTTCAATTGTAAATTGGTAAGGTACTTGGGATTCCTTTACTTGTAACCGTTTGTTGTGATAATAATGGAGTTTCGGGAGTGGTGACCTGAAAATCACCCAGTGGGGTTTTTGCCATCAAGTTTTTCCCCATTCGTAAACAAATCACCGTGTCATTTATTTTTAGCTGTATTTTTAGTTTATTGGTGATTTGTTTGTGCTACCATGCATTTGCATGTTAAATTGGTTAATTAATATCTTGGCTAATTAATTAATTAATTTAATCACAATGGGTCAATACGTTTTTAGCCTATCACTACCAACAAAAGTGATGCCTAAATTTCCATTTGTGTGGCGGCCATAACCAATGATTGATTTTTTTTTTCTTTGATAAAAGGGTTGAAACCTAGTTAAAAATATTGGAAATTTTCAATATTAAAAAAGAATAATAAAAAAACATTTAAAGAAACATGGATTTGAATTTGAATTTGGAATGCTTAAAGTAATGCTAAAAATATGCTAAACCGCTTCTCACACCTAAATCCACACCTTGCTTATATGTCAACTTCTGATTATATTTCATCACTTTCACATAAGTAAACTACAAGTTTTTGAAAAAGTTGAAATTGAATCAAGAATTGAAACATAAGTAGTGTGTGAATTTGGTTGTAGAAAAGAGTGTGTCCCTAGCATCACTAATTTTTTTTTTTTATTATTATTATTTTTTTTTTGGTGATTTGCATATGCTGATTAATAATAGTGGAATATGTTTCGACTATATTTTCACAACGTATCAATCTTTCTGAAGCTATTGAAAATTAAAACAAGAGAAAGGCAAGCACCTATCAATTTATCTTGGCAAAACTAGAATCTATACTCTATAGGCATGTTCGGAGCATAAGGAATTTTGAAAAATTTGTATACTGCACAGTTAAGTACAGACTTGCTAATGTGAATGAGTCTCCTTCCTCAAGCTCTGCAACATTCAATTGAGAACACGTCTTGAAGAAAAAAACGCAACCTAGGGATCATGGCCACCAGGCAAATGGAAGCTCCAGAAGAGTCTCCAGTAGCTCCACTTGACAGCGTGGGTTGGATAATCGTTGGTGGCTTAGTGGTGGGGGGATGGGATGTTAGATTGGCTGATCTGAAAATGTTTAGGAAATTGGAAGTTTATGGAGATATTATTATTCGCGGTAAGATATACTAAGTTTTATGTAAAATTTTGATGTAGCAAGCTTTTATTAAATGGTGTAAACTATGAATTTTGTATTACATTCTTATCAAATTCGAACTCTTTTTAGTAATATACTTATGCCTGTTAAATAACAATTTAAAAATTACATATATGATGAACATTTTAAACTACAATGTCTACTTCGCATTATTGTTGTGTGAGTCTTTTGGCTGAATATTGTAAAAAACAAAGTTTATTTGTGATATAAGTACTATTCAAACTTATTTAGATAAACGAAGAGAGAAGTGAATTTGGATAATACTATTGTCGAAATTCAAAGAAAAAATAGGAGGGAGAATCTGAGTGCTTTTCTGATACCAACTTCATTTGTATCTTCATCATCCTCAACATTTGCCTTGCTGTGAATCCCATCATTGATCTGTAGAATTAATATTTTCAATTTTTTATTTTAAATAAAGTGTGATCCCATCACTGATAATTTAATAAATTTTGATATTTATTTTAAGTACTTTATTTAATCTACATATGATATTTGACTTTGCAAAACTGTTAACTAAAAAAATTGGTACGTTAATGCTATAAGATTTTTACTGAGAAATATTTTCATCCTAGAAATCTTTTAGTTATGTGATTACGATAATAGTAAAAGTTGTTGCGAGTGTGGCAATTAATTAGAATATCTACTTGAAGAAACCATGGTTTACTACCCAACTTTTATTCAATAACTAGTTTGCCTTGGAGTGAGAAAATTAAGATTAAACTTTTATTTGAAGAAAAATGAAACCATGTATTTAAATTTAGAGTAAATATTTTAATATATGAGTATTTATTTGTCATGGTAGTTTCTTAGAACATATTTGTTAAAGGCAATATTCATTCACTAAAAACTTCTAAAAGTGATAATGAATATTGAACAGTTTTAGACTCCTTAAAACACAACCAGATTGAGTAGCCTAGTTAATTAGCCAAGTTGTTACTTAGTCAAATTATGCAATTCTAGGTTAAAACAATCAAATAATCATATCAAGAATATAAAGCAGGGGAAAAGTAAATAACACAAGATATGATCACCCAGGAAACCACACGGTAAAAACCTAGGGAGGATTTGACCTAGCTATCCTTAAGGTAAACCTGAATCCACTATGTGAAAGAATCGAAGTTCATACAGAAGGACTACAAGCTCCCCGCTTGACTTCCTAATGCTACCCACCAGTAGAACTTACTGACACAACCACGTGCAAGCTCCGAATACACGGACTCCTTCTTTCTTGGATTCTCCAATCAGCTACAAGAACCCACGCTTGATATTCTTTAAGCTTCAATAGTAGCAACCGAGTTGATCATCAAGATGTTGAAGTAATCTCTACCTTGAAAACCCCAAGTTTTGTGTAAAGGCAAACTCCTCTAGATCTCACAAGAGATTTACACAAAACAAAAAAGTATGAGCAACAACTCAACAGGAGCGACTCTCAAAACGTGGCTAGGGTTTTTCTTTATATACCTAGGGTAAAAACAGAAAACCCAAAACGTTTAATGAGTTAGGGTTGAGCTGAAATTTTCTGCAGAAAAATATTCTGCCCGAAATTCGATCGATCGAGCCTTTCTTTCGATCGATCGAGCCAGGCCGAAATGCACCAATGCATCTTGCAGCCACTCGATTCCAACTTTACATGAAAGACTAACTTTGAGCAAGTCTAAACAAGACTAAATAACCTGTTTTGATCATGGTTTGCCAACAATACAAATTAGAGTTCTAAATACATAAATTCATAAATCTTTAGAACCTAACAAACTCCCCCTTTGGCAATCCGTGACAAAACACACATTAAGCTCAAAGTTTACAATTAAACAGCCCTTTACAAAATAATGCACATAAAAACTAAAATTCAATCCTAACTACTATCCATCAGTTGCAAGTGTAGACAGCAGCTTAATTGAATCAACTTGTATATTCCTAAAATACTCAACAAACGCATAAACGCATGTGTGACAGAAAATAGTATATAAACAGGTATATCATTCTTGTATGATTCACACAACACATAATAAAAACATATATCAATGAATTAACTCAAAGAATATAAATCAATAGACAGTGAATCTAAAGAAACAAGAATCAGCAAAAAATCATGTATATCAATCAATGTTACTTCCCCTAACATGAATATCCCCAAAAAATATGATATACAAGGTGAAGCGCCTAAATACAATCTACTCCACAAAACAAAAAAATCTCCCTCACTACAAAACTCCTCTACAAAACTCTACTCCCCCTTTTTGTGACGGAATGCCAAAGGGCAATCACAATCCATCATCAAAAGGAGGTGGTGATGGTGATCAAAGACGCGCCAGATCAGCTCATAAAGCTCGGATCTTGTCAAAAATGTCCACCAAAAGCTGACCATGAGCCGTCTGGACGGTCATGACAGTATCCAAAGTACGACGAATATCAAACTCATCCGATGGAGGTGGAGGAACAGCAGCAGCATTAGGATCAGGAACATCCTCACCAATAGGACCTGTAGAAGAAGATGGAGGAGGTGCGGACCCAGAAGGCTTAGACCTAGGGTGTTTAGAGCTAGCTTGAAGATGAGCAACCCTCTGTCTAAGAAAAGACGCACCTATGGGGCAGATAACATGCACAGGCTCTGAGGAAGGGAAATCCTCTAAACCTAAATAGAGAAGAATCCTATGAATAAAAATAGGATGAACCAGTGCATGAGAAGAAGATGAACTCCTATACACATCATTCAGAGAATGAAGGAATAAGTGGGGAAAACTGATAGGAGCATCAGTAACAAAAGCGTACAGAAATACACAACTCTTGAGAGGAATGGTGTGCAAATGAAAAATGGGCCAAAAGTAATGACACACTATCCTAAAGATAAGATAGTGTAGCTTAGAAAATTCAATAGTGGTGATCCTAGGATCAGAACCCCATTGGATAGATAACCCAGTGATGTAAGACATGACATCACTCAGAACAGGAGACTCATCATAGGGATAGACAGGGTGTCAGACCAATGGTACCCCAAGAGCATCAGCCACTACTGTAGGAGTAATGGTGTACTCTACGCCTCGTATTCAACTCTTTACTAAAGTGTTGGAATCATAGATGCGGATCGAGATGTTCGAAAAGAACTCTCGGATCAAGGTAGCAGGAGGAGGAGGATCAGAAATATCCACCAAGGGTAACTAGCCCCGATGCTCTATGTTTGCCCTAATGGCAGGATCTAACTCATCTAGAATAACAAATCGCTCAGACCAGATCTTACGCCTAAGGTTCAGCTTCTTATAAATTTCCTGGTTTTTCTCACTAGGAAATTTCTCTCGGTCAAAAGATGGGGGGGAAGGAGTAGGTGAGGGGATGGACCTACGAGCTCTAGTCTTCCTAG
This sequence comes from Quercus suber, assembly GCF_002906115.3. NCBI lineage: Eukaryota > Viridiplantae > Streptophyta > Magnoliopsida > Fagales > Fagaceae > Quercus > Quercus suber. Next base: position 1,168,680 of record NW_027069642.1, on the reverse strand, counting down.
GTATGATGCTAAGGAAAGGACAGAGACACAAGAAAGAGAGAAAAAAAATAAAAAACCAAGGGCAGACTGCAAATTAGCACAAAAAAATATAGAGCAAAAATCTATATGATGCATGAACATTTAAAATGGCATGATGCATGTACTAATGCAGTAAACACAGTTCAAAATTAAGTTCAATTGAAGAAAAATGGCTTGAGCAAAGAGTTTCTCACAAAAACCCCAAAAAATTTTAAAACCATTTGAAAAATTTTGAAACACATGGATGAATTAAGCATTACAAAACATAACACATAGATTATAATGCCTAATGACATCCAATCAACAAGCCAATTTCAACAAATTCAACCTAATTGAACAAAATCCCCAATTCGGAACCAAACATAAACCCTAGAAATTTCAATTTCTCACAAAACTCAAAATTAATCAAACTAATCAATCACAATCAAGTTTATAACATGTCCCCATCAAAACCCATTGATCAATTGCACAAAATTTGGCATGAATCATCAAAAATCCCAATTTTAGAAAGGTCTGAAAATTTGAGATAAAATGCATGAAAAAATGCAATTAAAACCAAAAATGAGGGCAAAAGAGACTTACCGGCTAGAGGGAAGAGAAATCTTGCAAAAAATTTGGAGGAAAACGACAAAAAATCCATTGTAGATCCGTGCCAACTCGGAGAGAGAAAAGGAGGTTTAAAAAAGCTTTTGAAAAGTGAATAGATTCAGTCAAAGAACACTATTTGAAAAAGTTGATTCTCGACTTTCGATTGATCGAAAAATACATTCGATCGATCGAATCACTCCGAAATTTTTAAAAAGGATTTTAAATATTTTCGATCGATCGAAAAAAAGAATGGATCGATCAAAACAGGCAGTGGATCACAGTATTTTGAGAAAAATTTCAGTTTTGAAAAACTCAAACAAATTTTTGAAAATAACTCTTCAAAGCATTAAAAACAATGAAACACAATGCATGAGTATGAGATGAAATGGAATGTTTTTTTAAAAAAAATTTATAATCCCAAATTCTCCAAGGTAAAATTTCAACCAGTTCTTTCTTTAAATTTTCAAGCAAAAAAAAAAAAAAAAAAGATTTGCATAATACTTAAGGTATTTTTCAAACTTAGTTGGTCAGATCAAAAACACACTCAATAACATGTACAGTGTTTAGCAAAGAGTAACTTGTGTAGTGTGTGCAAACTAGCAAAAACTTGAGATACATGTGAGGTGATATGTGAATAGAAATCAATCACAAAATCTACAAATTTCATCACACAGAATTTAAAAGAAACTATCACCCAAAGAGTTACATCCTATAACTCCCACATCTCCTAGAACAAAAACTTGCAATCATGTAAGTTTCTTGTATTTAGCCTCTTAATTATGTGAATTGGCATCAAGCCTAATAGTACACACCATTTTTAATTAAGTGAATTGGCATCAAGCCTAATAGTACACACTAATTTTAAGCATTACGCAATTAAGTTGAGGCTACACCTTATGTTCTTTTTGTGCATGTGCTACATTTTCTCGAGCACAAAATCTTATGATATGCATTAAGGTATTCATGATTGGCTAGTAAACAGTGGTGAGATGGTTATTTATACATTTCTCAAAAGGATCAAGTCTAACAGTCAAACAATATGTGACTCCAAGATCAAGACAAAATGATAAACACCATAAACATCTTTCCCACACAACATGCACTACAATGCTTCGACTAGTCAAGTGCAATAAATAAGCTCATCAAAGCTAAACAAAGTACATAAGACACGTTATGTGAAAATTAATTGACCAACCTTGTTTTCAAAAAACCAAGAAAACAATGTCAAACACATTTTTGCTTTCTTTTGCTTTCCTTTTTTTCTTTTTTTTATTTATTTATTAAGAAGAAAACAAATAAATCCTAGAATGAAATGCATGAATGTAATGCAATGCAAGTCCTAGAAAAAAAAAAAAACAAAAACCAAAGAACAATGGTCATCAAGGAATGAGCAATGAAGCACAAGGACCAAGAAAGCCAAAAGAGACTAAGGACACCGAAGCTCGCCAATCACTTGACGAAGTGTCTTAAACTTACTTCCATCAAGCGGTTTGGTAAAGATGTCAGCATTTTGACGATCAGTAGGGATATACTCAAGAACAACAATTTTCTTTTCAACCAAATCCCTAATGAAGTGATATCTAAGTTCAATGTGTTTGGTCTTAGAATGCTAAACAGGATTCTTAGATATATCTATAGCACAGGAATTATCACAATAGACAACCATGGTGTCTTGAGGAATCCCATAATCACTCAACAACTTTTTCATCTAAAGGAGTTGAGGACAACAACTCCCAGTAGCAATATATTCTGCCTCAGCAGTGGATAAAGAAACAGAATTTTGCTTCTTACTCATCCAAGCCACAAGATTGGCTCCTACATAAAAACACCCCCAATGGTGCTTTTTCTATCATCAGCATGCCCAGCCCAATCAGAATCAGAAAACCCAGCAAGAGACAAATTAGACTCCTTGCTATAAAATAGTCCATAATCACAGGTTCCACTCACATATTTTATAATTCTCTTAACAGTATTTAAATGAGAAACCTTAGGGTTAAACTGAAATCTAGAGCAAACACCAACACTAAAAGATATATCAGGCCTACTAACAGTCAAATATAACAGACATCCAATCATGCTTCTATACAAAGTAACATCAACAGACTCACCTGATGGATCAATTATTAATTTTGCATTAGCAGCCATTGGTGTTCTAGCATGAGCAGCCTTGTCCAATCCAAATCTTTTCACCAGATTTCTTACATACTTGGCTTGATTTATGTAGATTCCTGACTCTGTTTGCTTTACCTGCAATCCCAAAAAGTAAGTCAGTTCACCAACCATGCTCATTTCAAACATTGCCTTCATTTCATCTGCAAAAGAATGAGCAAGAGAATCATTAGTAGCACCAGAAACAATGTCATCTACATAAATTTGAGCTACAACAAAACCAATCTTATCCTTTCTTATGAAGAGAGATGTATCTGCAAATCCCCTTTTGAAACCATGCTCAGTGAGATATGCAGTCAATATGTCATACTAAGCCCTAGGTGCTTGTTTCAACCCATAGAGAGCTCTCTTCAATTTGTAGACATCATCAGGTCTGTGAGGATCAACAAAGCCTTTGGGTTGCTCAACATAGACTTCTTCTTGTAGCATCCCATTCAAGAAAGCACTCTTGACATCCATTTGATACAGCTTGAAGTTTAGATGACTTGCTATGGCTAACAATATCCGGATGGATTCTAACTTAGCCACTGGTGCAAAAGTCTCATCAAAATCAATTCCTTCCACTTGTGTGTATCCTTGTGCAACAAGTCTTGATTTGTTTCTGATCATAGTGCCATGTTCATCTGGCTTGTTCTTAAAGACCCACTTAGTTCCAATCACATTTACACTCTTCGGTCTAGGTACTGGTTCCCACACATCATTCCGAATGAATTGATGAAGTTCTTCATGCATGGAATTTACCCAATCTGCATCTTGAAGTGCTTCATCCACCTTCTTTGGTTCAAATTGGGACAAATAGCATGAGTGAGTAATCACATTCAAGGCTTTTGATCTCAATCTCATGTTATCATTTAGACTACCCAATATATTTGTAGATGGATGATTCAGTCTCACTCTAAAAGATGGACCTTTTACTAAAGATGTGGAGGTACCTTTCTGTTTAGATGGAGGACTGAACTCACTATGTACCTGTAGAGTTTCACGAACCGGAGTGGATAGTTCTGAATTTGATGGCACTGAAACTGTATCATTTAACACCAACAACTCTTCCTCACTATGTTTCCCAACATACTCAGCAGGAAGTGAATCATCAACTTCAAAAGACTTATCATGAACAGAAGCAGTGCTTTCTGTAGGTGCTTCTAAACATACTTCATCATTTATTACAACATTTGAAGATTCCATGACTGTTTTGGTTCTCAGATTGTACACTCTATATGCTCTACTAGTGGAAGAGTACCCTAGAAAATATCCTTTGTCACTTTTTGAATCAAACTTTTCTATGTTCTCTCTATCACGTAGAATGACATTTGAAGATTCCATGACTGTTTTGGTTCTCAGATTGTACACTCTATATGCTCTACTAGTGGAAGAGTACCCTAGAAAATATCCTTTGTCACTTTTTGAATCAAACTTTTCTATGTTCTCTCTATCACGTAGAATGTAGCAGTCACTGCCAAATATTCTGAAATATTTGACAACAGGCTTCTTCCCTCTCCAGAGTTCATAGAGACTTTTCTTGGAGTCAGGTCTGAAATACACACGATTGAGGGTATGACAAGTAGTGTTAACAACTTCTCCCCAAAAGGATTTTGGCAACTTTTTGTTGTGTAACATAACCCGTGCCATCTCCTGTAGAACCCTATTTTTCCTTTCTACAATCCTATTTTGTTGAGGTGTCTTGGGCGAAGAGAACTCTTGATGAGTGCCTTGACCATTGCAGAAAGTAGCCAACTTGGTATTCTCAAATTCTCTTCCATGATCACTCCTTATTCTGGCTATCACAGTATCTTTTTCAACCTGCAATTTCTTACACAGATGTATCATCTTCTCAGGAGCTTCAGCTTTATCTTTCAAAAGCACAACCCAAGTATATCTAGTAAAATCATTCACAACAACTATAATATACTTCTTTCCACCCAAACTCTGAACTCTGGCAGGACCCATGAGATCAATGTGCAGTAACTCTAGAGGTCTTAAAGTTTGAACACTAGTGAAGATTTCCAAATGTATAATGCTTAAAGCAGTATAGCATAAATAATTCTTATCACATGTGATTATTCCAAGATACTCAAGAAAAGATTTAACAAAAACAACAAGAGGCGAAAACAACAAGTAGACAAGTTGATATATGAGCAAAATGATTTTCCAATTCTAAAAATCCATGACAGCAGGGGTCAAGGATCAGCTCAGAGATCAAAAAATCTCTAACAAGAGAGTTACCTGCTCTGATACCTGTTGAACAGTTTTAGACCCCTTAAAACACAACCAGATTGAGTAGTCTAGTTAATTAGCCAAGTTGTTACTTAGTCAAATTATGCAATTCTAGGTTAAAACAATCAAACAATCATATCAAGAATATAAAGTAGCGGAAAAGTAAATAACACAAGATATGATCACCTAGGAAACCACACGGTAAAAACTTGGAGAGGATTTGACCTAGCTATCTTCAAGGTAAACTTGAATCCACTATGCGAAAGAATCGAAGTTTATACAGAAGGACCACAAGCTCCCCGCTTGACTTCTTAATGCTACCCACAGTAGAACTTACTGACACGACCACGTGCAAGCTCTGAATCCACGGACTCCTTCTTTCTTGGATTCTCCAATCAACTACAAGCACCCATGCTTGATATTCTTTAAGCTTCAATGGTAGCAACCGAATTGATCATCAAGATGTTGAAGTAATCTCTACCTTGAAAACCCTAAGTTTTGTGTAAAGGTAAACTCCTCTAGATCTCACAAGAGATTTACACAAAAACAGAAAAGTATGAGCAACAACTCAACTAGAGCGACTCTCAAAACGTGGCTAGGGTTTTTCTTTATATACCTAGGGTAAAAACAGAAAACCCAAAACGTTTAATGAGTTAGGGTTGAGCTGGAATTTTCTGCAGAAAAACATTCTGCCCGATATTCGATCGATCGAGCCTTTCCTTCGATCGATCGAGCTAGGCCGAAATGCACCAATGCATCTTGCAGCCACTCGATTCCAACTTTACATGAAAGACCAACTTTGAGCAAGTCTAAACAAGACTAAATAACCTGTTTTGATCATGGTTTGCCAACAATACAAATTAGAGTTCTAAATACATAAATTCCTAAATCTTTAGAACCTAACAAATATCATCTTCTTCGGATAATAAGCAATTGAGTTTTGTTAAGACATTGTCACAATATATAAATTTTTGCAAATAATGATGTGATCATATACTACAATTGAAGGTCTTCATCAAATACTTGTAATTATCCATAAGAAAGATTTTGTTATTAATACTTCATTTTTTATTATATTACATTTTATGAGTAGCTTACCTAATTTTAATGAACATCCTTTCAAGTAAGAAGAGAAATAAATAAAAAGTAAAAAAAAAAAAAAATTAAAAAAAAAAAGAAGAAGAAGAAGAGGATAACAAAGACATGTGTCATTGAAGTTTCAATTAGATAAAATTTTAAGTTTAGAATATTTAAACCTAGGAAAATCAACGCTGTTTAGGTAACAAATAGAATATCATATATTACCACTTCAACTTTCCAAGTATGACTACCACATAAAACTCAAATACATAGAAAATGTTTTGGGATATTAAAATTTAGTAAGGTTATTTTAGGCGTTCTACAGTAGAATATTTTAAGAATCGTAAGATTTCAAAATGGTTTAACTAAGAGAATAACAGTTAGGGGTATTTCACAATACCTCTATTTTCAACTGTGGTGGATCTCAATCTAATATTTTATTATCTTATTTTGACCTATAAGGAACTTACACCTCAATAATTATAAAAATATTATGATAACAATAAGATGTCACTACATTTTCACAATACAATACCTTTATTTTTAGTTGTGCTAGACCTCAGTTTGATATTTTATTATTTTATTTTATTTTAGTTTGACCTAAAAGGAATTGACACATGTGTCACAACATTTTTACAATATCTCTATGTTTACAATGTACTTGCAATGTAAATTTATATTGTAGACATACAAAAATTGGCAAATGTTGAACACATTTGCAAAATTTGTACAATATTTACCATTTTTTTTTACAAATATGTTTAATATTTGTTACTTTTTGTGTGTCTAAATTTTACGCTGTACGCTTACATTGTAAAAGTACACAGTAAGCATATAAAAATTATTAAAAAAATAAAATAAAATTTAATTATTAATGATTATAATTTGAAACCACAACTAAAATTGTTTTTTCATTACCAATAATAGTCAATAATAACTTGTTACTTAAGATAAGAGGTTTATTGTAAAAAAGTTGTAGAAATAACTTTTTTTAATATTAAAAAGTTTTCTTTTTCACCTAAACTCACCTTTTTAGCTTGTTGCCAAAAAACAAAAGTTGAATAAACCAAGGGTCCAGAAGCTAGAGCCATAGGCACTTTTATATAGTTAGTAGAAATATCATGTCTAAATAAGATTTTTCACAAACCATAAACGTAACTTAGTCATTATAGCTAGGTTGTTATTTAAGCCAATCACAAGTAAGTTACGAGTCTACATACTCAAATTCTTTCATGAATTTTTTTTTTTTTTTTTTTTTTTTGCTATGATAACAAGTTCTCAATGGTAAACAATACATTGCTATCAACAATGGGCTCAAGGAAAAATCAATAACAAATTATATACGAAAGGTTACTCTAAAAAAAAGTTTATAATTTCAATTTTTTAAACTACTTTTAGCTTAATAATTAGTGGGCCTTTCTTTTAAAATTTGTATATTCTTTCTAAAGTATGAAACTGATGGCTGCATTCAACGGATAAAAGATACCTATTCTGTGGGAACACTGTGTCTGATTAGAATAAAAGAAGGATTGAAAATTAATGATAAAGAAAACTTTAGTGTTTATGACTGACTCTAAAAAGCAAGACGAGGTCTCCCACTAAGACCATCTTCTCGAGTACTGGGCCCCACCTGTTCTCAAGCACCCACGCCACAATAATATATTGTATGAGAACCTAAAAGACAAAGCCACTTATTGAAATTCAGCAAAAAAAAAAAAAGCCACTTATTGAAAGGAAAAAAAAGCGTAGATATATAGCTTGATCATATAACTCAATAATGGTGTTATATACCTTTATAAAGTAGGAATAAAAGCAGCTTCCTCCTCTCAATTATTTTTGTTTTCCTCAATTTGTCTCTTGCTCCCATGAGGAATCTCTCGGTGCTCACCCCTATTGTTTCCATCTTCTGCATATTCTTCCTTCTTTATCAAATCACACTAGTAGCTTCTTCCACCCCCCCTCCTCGTTATGTCCCTGATGATGCTATTATTACCCTCGACTGTGGCAGTGCCACTGCAGACAAGTCGAAGGATATGTATTTGCGCGACTGGACTGGAGACTTTCAGTCCAAGTTCTTTCCCAAAGAAGAACTTAATAATCTCAAATCTAATACCTCTAAAGCCCCCGTAGAAGGCACTGTCACAAAAGCCCCTTACTCTACTGCACGTATATCTTCTTCTCAATTCACGTACGTATTTCCAGTCACCGTTGGTCCGAAATTCGTTCGGTTGCACTTTAACCCAGTCATTTACCCAGGTTTTGAGAGGTCCAAGGCCTTTTTCACTGTCAAAGCAGGTTCGTTCACCTTACTTAGAAACTTCACTGCTTCCTCTCTTGTTGATTCTTTGCAGGAAAAAACTTTCTTCAAAGAGTTCTGCATCAACGCAGGAAAGGATCAAAAATTGAACTTAACTTTCATCCCTTTTTCAACTACTTTCTATGCTTTCGTTAATGGAATTGAGATTGTGCCCATGCCTGAAAACCTGTACTACAAGCCAGAAGGTGAAGGTCAGGAAAGCATTCCGAATCTCAGCGGAAATCCTTTCTACATAAACGATGACATGGCACTCGAGATGGTTTATCGACTAAACGTGGCTGGTAATTTGATATCACCAACGGAAGATACTGGCTTCTTTAGACGATGGTCCTCGGATAATAATTATTTCAGGAGTACTGGAACCCAAATGCCACACAAGCCATCTTGGAAACCCGACTACGTAATAATACCAAATTACACTGCACCAGATGATGTCTATCGGTCTGCAAGGACAATGAGTCGTAACCGCACCAATAACAGGCTTTCCAATTTGACGTGGGGATTACCGGTTGATACGGGATTTAATTACCTGGTGAGGCTCCATTTCTGTGAAATAGACCCCAATATGAACGCCGTTGGTCAAAGGCGGTTCATCATATATATAGACTCTCTAATAGCCGAGCAAGAAGCTGATGTAATATTGTGGACTGAAAAAATGGGTACTCCTGTTTACAAAGACTATGTAGTAAACATCAGAAAGAAGGGAGATGAGGGCAGCCATAATCTCTCCATTGATCTACACCCTATTACAACCAATCATTACGATGAAGCCATTTTAAATGGTGTGGAAGTGTTCAAACTGAACAACTCAGATGGTAACCTCGCAGGACCTAGTGAAATGCCGCCGTCTTTTCCTCCTGTCCCGACGGCCAAAGAGGTCAGTACAAAGAAAACAATATTCATTGCTATTGGAGGTGGTGTGGGCTTCTTAGTGCTACTCACTTCAGCGTGTTTCATGGTTCTCTTGAAACTAAGGAAGTCCAGGCGCTACGGTTCTTACCATCCACTATCAAAGTTCTGGTGCTGGCGTGATCCATACAAAGGAAAGTCAACAAGGACAAAGGCCTCATCGTTGCCCGACGAAGTTTGCCGCCACTTCTCACTAGAAGAAATCAAAACAGCAACTGACAACTTCCACCAAGAACTAATTATCGGTAAAGGTGGTTTTGGCAATGTATATAAGGGTTTGATAGACGAGGGTACAGTGGCTGTGGCAATCAAGCGCTTGAAACCTGGGTCTGGACAAGGTGCTCGAGAGTTCAAGACTGAGATCGAGATGCTTTCTCAACTTCGCCATGGCCACCTCGTCTCTCTCATTGGATACTGCAACGATGAGGGCGAGATGATCCTCGTCTATGAATTCATGTCAAATGGTACCCTTAGCGAGCATCTCTTCAACACCAAAACCGATCCTCTCACGTGGAAACAAAGGCTGGACATATGTATCGGGGCGGCAAAGGGTTTGCACTACCTCCACACGTGCATGAAGAATCCTATTATCCACCGTGATGTGAAGGCCACCAATATTCTATTGGATGATAAAATGGGGTCTAAGGTTTCAGATTTTGGGTTGTCCAAAATGGGTTTGGGTCAAACGGCTGTTAGTACCGTAGTTAAGGGTACATTGGGATATCTGGATCCGGATTATGCTCGGCGTCAGCAAGTGACCGATAAGTCTGATGTGTACTCGTTTGGCGTGGTGTTATTGGAAGTTCTGTGTGGTCGAAAGGCACTGGATCAAAGATTCGGCCAGGAGCAATTGCATCTAGCCAACTGGGCTCGGAAGTGCGCTGAAAATGGGACTATTTATGAGATCATTGACCCAGATCTTAAGGGGAAGATTGCTCCAGAGTGTTTCAAGGTCTACGTGGAGGTCGCAGAGAATTGTGTGCGTGATCAGGGGTTCCAACGGCCTACAATGAACGATGTGATGGAAAAGCTCGAGTTTGCATTGGAGTTGCAACAGAATGCGGACGCAACACAGGAGGAAATCAATCCTAGTGGTGATTTCACCTATCAAGAGGTGTTATCGTTTCGTGTTTCTGGTCGTACTACTGGTCCTGGTGCTCCTCCACACATCAATTTTGAACCAGTGTTGGAATCGGATACTAATCCAAGTCTTGATTCTGAAAGTGTCACTGTCACAAGTCGGGATGTCTTCACAGACAACTCCAACATTACAACTTAAGGTTTCTTATTCGTATGTTTAAACTGTGGGATAGTCCTAGGATAAAGCTATATATGAGTCACTAGGCAAAAATTATCTCATAGGAGATACTTTAGTTTGTACACATGGCAACGTATTTAGTGATAATCTAATGTATTATGTGGGTTGTGGAGTACATCTATTTTGCATGAGTATTTTATGTTGTAGTCAATACTCCTTATATAGTGGGTCTTAGACAAGAAGTTTGTGGCTAAAGAGAAATTATTAGATCCATTAGAGGACTGCTAAAGTAATCCTCCATTTTCTTGATCATTCCAATCAATAAAATGTTACTATTTATGCAAATGTGTGACATCACCTAGTGATTTTTTTATTTTTTATTTTTTATTTTTTGTGCTAATTATGAAAATGACTCACAAATTTGTATAAGTGGCATCGTTTCATTGGTTAAAAAGACTACTTCAACAATCTTTCCAGTAAACCTAATTATTTCTCATGGACTAGAGCATAACATATAACACAATAAGAAGGTTACATCCGTAAAAGCGCTAGAACATGAAAGAGAACGCATGATGTGGTAATTCCTAAAGCAATTATTAATCCATATAAAATAATATAATAGTGCATAAAATGAAAACAGGTGACATCAAAGCAAATTCAAGAAATTGCAAAGTAGCATTTAACACCGTGACAAGTGTCATTTAAGCCCAATGAGCAAAGGACACGTGTACGAAACACCTGTTAGTAACCATCAAGCCTTAAGTATAAATAAATGACTCATTTAAAAAAATGACACCACTCTCCATCGTGTAACCCGTTTTATATATAAACCACACTCTTGTAAGTTGTAATAGTGGTTCCTTAAAAAATTCTATCGTAATTCGTAAGACTTGGTAAGGTTTTCATGCCAATAAATGCTTCCTTGTAATCTTTTTACTCAATTTAATCTTATTTGCACGAGTTTATCTTAGTTTCATTCAAGTTCTTAGTTGTTAAGCCGGTTTAATCCATAATGCATTATCATTGGTTTAGTTTGATGTTCAGTATAATTACTTAGGTTTCAATCTATTTTTTGTGCAAGGTGCACCAACAATCTATTAACTATTTAGATTAATTAGGCTTTGAGTTTTTCTGCTTAAAATTGAATTTACCATGATTGTCAACAACGTATTTTGTCAATTCTTAATTTATGTGCAAAATTACAAAAATTCATATTTTAATCTTTTTTTCTTTTTTCTTTTTTTTTTAAGAAAGAAGACATGAAGTTTTATTAACTAAAAGAAAGTTTGGCTATATCAGTCTGAACAATAGAAAGTAAGAGTTGTGAAACATCTTCCATTCACACTATATAATCATCGACATTAATAGAATGTCAGGCTAAACTATGGGCAAGCTTATTACCATTTCTCTTAGTGTGAGAATATAGTAATTTGGTAAAAGAACTGGATTGACCAAGAACATCAAGGATAAGGGGGTGACGCTAAATTACTCCCTCCTTCCTTCAAGGCATGCATGATAACTTGATAATCACCCTCCAAGGCACGGTGTGCTGCCAATGCTTCTATCTCTAGAGCATCATATGCTTGTGGAAAAATCTGGGCGTTAAGGAAGCAATCATATGTCCTCTGCAGCCTCGAATAACAACACCAACACCACTTTTATTTTCAGACTTGAAGATGGCGCCATCAAAATTCAGTTTGAAAATACTGCTAGGTGGTGGTTTCCATGCTACCTTGGATTGTGGAAGAGCAGGCAGTGGCTGTGGAAGAACATAATGAAATTCATTTAGTTTTTCCAAAGCCACCTGAGCAATCTGGTCCGTACTGCAACTTGGGACATGATGTCGAATCTGGTTTCGCTGGTTCCATATTGTCCAAACTGTAATGGCAAAGAGCTTGTGCTGTGCGTGATTTTCAAGTATCCAAGAGAGCAATTCACGAAAGTCCACATAGTCCGAAGTGCTCCGATGACCCCACCCACTCGAAGCCGACCAAACCAGATCCAACTCTCTACACGACCAAAGTGCATGCAAACAATTTTCTTCTTCTATAGAGCATCGATCACACAGTAGTGAGATAGCAATGGATCGTCTTCTCAAATTTACCTTTGTTGGAATAGAATCTTTGCAAGCTCTCCAAACGAAGTTCTTTATTTTCTTTGGAACCTTCAACATCCAAACCTTTCTCCAAAAACTTGTATCAGGTTGCTCTTCACCGCTATCCAGACCATCATATGATTCCTTGAGGGGAACCTATACCCAGATTTGCAGGCATAATTCCCTTGCTGTGTGAAGGGCTAGAAAATTTCATCTGCGCAAGCCATCCGAGCCAAAGGAATTCTTTTAATCAAATCAGCCTCGTTGGGAGCAAATAAACCATCAATAATACCTGTGTTCCAAGACCTTGTTTCAGCGTCTATCAACAAATCCACTGTTTCATTTTCCATGTACTCCAAGGGTGATGAAATTCGGGTAGGATGTTTGATGGGCAGCCAATGGTGCTGCCATATCATCACTGAATAGCCATCTCTTATTCTCTACCTCGCACCTTTTTCAATAACATTTCTACTGAACAGTTTTAGACCCTTTAAAACAACAATTAAATTAACCTAGTTTATTTGCCAAGTGATTAATTTAGTCAAATTATGCAATTCTAGATTAAAACAATTAAACAATCATATCAATTATATAAAGCAGAGGAAAAATAAATAACACAATGATATGATCACCTAGGAAACCACACGGTAAAAACCTGAGGAGGATTTGACCTAACTATCCTTAAGGTAAACTTGAATCCACTATGCGAAAGAATCGAAGTTCATACAAAAGGACTTACAAGCTTCCCGCTTGACTTCCTAATGCTACCCACCAGTAGAACTTATTGACACGGCTACGTGTAAGTTCCGAATCTACAGACTCCTTCTTTCTTGGATTCTCCACCAAGTACAAGCATCCACGCTTATTATTCTTTAAGCTTCAATGACAGCAATTAAATTGATCATCAAGGTGCAGATAATATCTCCTCCTTGAAAATCTTAAACTTTGTGTAAAGGAAAACTCCTCCAAATCTCACAAGAGATTTACACAAAACAGCAATATGAGCAACAAAGACCTTGGAGAGGTTTGGGTACAAAACCTTAGATACAAAAGAGGCACACTCTTCTCTCTTTCTAAAAACTCTCAAAAACGTGGCTTAGGGTTTCCTTTATATAGTGAGAGAATTAGATCTGAAACTCTAATCCTTAATAGGCTTGGGCTAAGTTGGAAATTCTGCAGAAAAAACATTCTGCCCGAGATTCGATCAATCGAGTCTAATTTTTAATCAATCGAGCCAGGTCGAAAGTCACTAATACTTCTGTAGCCACTCGATTCCAACTTTACATAAAACGCCCACACTTTGAGCAAGTCTAAACAAGACTAACAACGTGTTTTGATCATGATTTGCCAACAATACACATTAGAGTTCTAAATATATAAAATCCTAAGTCTTTAGAACCTAACAAACTCCCCCTTTGGCAATCCCTGACAAAACACAAATTAAAAGCTCAAAGTTTACAAATAAAAGCCCTTTACAAAAATAATGCTCATAAACACAAATCTAATCCTAACTACTATCCATCAGTTGCAAGTGTAGACAGCAGCTTAATTGAATCAACCTGTATATTCCTGAAACACTAAACAAAACGCATAAACGCATGTGTGACAGAAAAACAGTAAATCAACAAATAAATTTTTGACTTCGCAAAATACAAAACAAAGACATATATCATGAATAACTCATAAATATAAATCAATGAGCAGTGAACAAGAAACAGAAATAAAAATATAAGTAAACTAATTTTCCCCCTAAGTTAGATACAACAAAAAGTTTTTATTTATATTCTCCCCTTTCAAAAATAATTTCAACTCCCCCTAAACAAGACAAACATGATTCCAATAAATCAATAATTTATCCTCCTTTTTGTCACGTATTGACAAAGACAACTCATAAAAAGAGTAAACAGTCAACATACGCAATAAAGGATAAGAGAAAATAGAGAATTAAGGGGATACAAAACAAGACAACTCTATAGAAAATAGAGACAACTCTCCCTATGAACAATGAACGGTTTTAGACCCCTTAAAACACAACCAGATTGGTTAGCCTAGATTAATTAGCCAAGTTGTTACTTAGTCAAATTATGCAATTCTAGGTTAAAGCAATCAAATAATCATATCAAAATAATAAAGCAGCAGAATAATAAAAAACACAATGATATGATCACCCAGGAAATCAGACGGTAAAAACCTGGGGAGGATTTGACCTAGCTATCCTCAAGGTAAACCTGAATCCACTATGCGAAAGAATCGAAGTTCATACAGAAGGACTACAAGCTTCCTGCTTGACTTCCTAATGCTACCCACCAGTAGAACTTATTGACACGACCACGTGCAAACTCCGAATCCACGAACTCCTTCTTTCTTGAATTCTTCAATTAGCTACAAGCACCCATGCTTGATATTCTTTAAGTTCTTGAATCTGCAACTGAATGATCATCAAGGTTTTGATAATATCTCCATCTTGAAAACCCTAAGTTTTGTGTAAAGGAAAACTCCTCTAAGATCTCACAAGAGATTTACACAAAACAGTAATATGAGCAACAAAGGCTTAGAGAGGTTTTGGTACAAAACCCTAGATACAAAAGAGGCACACTCTTCTCTCTCTCAAAAGTCCCAAAAACGTTCTAGGGTTTTCCTTATATATAGGAGTGTTTTACTTAAATCCTAAGACGTTTAAATAGAGTTTAGGCTGAACTGGAACTCTGCAGAAAAATAAATCTGTACGTGGTTTGATCGATCGAGTCTAATTTTCGATCGATCGAGCCTTACAGATTTAGTCCAATAAATCTGCAATCACTCGATTCCAGTTTTACAAATAAACATACTTTGAGCAAGCCTTAACAAGACTAAACATATTGTTTTGATCATGGTTTGCCAACATTATATATTAGAGTTCTAAATACATAAAATCCTAAATCTTTAGAACCTAACAAACAACAAAGGTTAAAAACAAGCTTTTCTCCTTATAAAAATAGGAAAAACAAAACAAGTATTTAAGAAAAATAGTTTTGGAAAAAAATAGGAGGTGGGGGAAAATAAAAACAAATAAACCAAAGTTAAAAATTAAGGTGAGGATACACATGAAGAAAAATATTCTCTCTTTCAATAAATGCAAACATGACACTATGTGACCCATAAATAGTTGCATGAGTAGAGAAAATATTAGCACATTGATTATCTATCATATCTCTTTAAGAAAAATATTTTTTACAGTTCACACTTAAAAAAGGCATATACTAGAAAGTACATAACTCAAAAATTAATCAATCAATTTTTTGATCAAGTTGAGTATCCAATGTAGCAAAGTGTATGCATGTTATGTGTGAAAACAATGAGAGATATGACTATAAAACTACAAGATGGATATAGAAAACAAAGCAATGCATGTATTCCTAAACACAAATGATGCATAAAAAAAATATGTCATGATTCATGCTTTAATGCAGTGAAACTAAGTTCAATATAAGTTCAAATTTACAAAATTGGCTTGAGCATAGAGTTTCTAACAAAATTCCTAAAATTTGAAAAACCACTTGAATGTTTTGAAATAAATTGATGAATTGATCATTACACATGAGAGAGAACATATAAGAATGATCAATTACATCAAAATAATAAGCCAATTTCATCAATTAAACCTAATTTGAACAAAATCCCCAATTTGGGTACATTCAAGCTCTAGAATTTCCAATTTCTCAAACTTTAAACACATTTTGCATTAAAATCAAGGAACTTTTAATTTTGGATGGCCATAACAAGATTACACACGATAAAATGTACCAAATTTAGTAAAGAGTAACTTGTCTAGTGTATGCAACTAACAAAAACTTGAGATACATGTGAGGTGATATGTGAATAACAATCAATCACGTCTACAAAATTCATCACATAGAATTTAAAAGAGACTATCACCTAAAGAGTTATATCATATAACTCTCACATCTCCTAGATCATAAGTTTGCAATCATGTAAATTTCTTGAATTTTGCCTCATAATATACACACCAATTTTAATTATGTGATTTGGCATCAAACCTAATAGTACACACCAATTTTAAGCATTAAGCATTTAAACCGAGGCTACACCTTATGTTCTTTTCATGCATGTGCTACACTTTCTCGAGAACAAAATCTTAAAATATGCACTAAGGTGTTCATGATTGGCTAGTGAACAGTGATGAAATGGTTATTCATGCATTTCTCAAAAGGATCAAGTCTGACAGTCAAATAACATGTGACTTCAAGATTAAAACAACATGATAAACACCATAAACATCTTTCCCACACAATATGCACTACAAAGTTTCAACTAGTCAAGTGCAATAAATAAGCTCATCAAAGCTAAACTAGGTACATAAACTTGTTATGTAAAGATAAGGTGGCCAACCTTGATTTCAAATCCATGATTTGTAATGCAAAACACAATTTTTTTTTTTTTTTTTAAAAAAAATTTTATGACCAAAAACAAAAAACACACATTTATACTAAATGAACAATGCAAAGTTATACATGATAGTGCTTCACTAAGCTATAGAGGGTACACAAACAAGAAATATTAATTTCTTAATTAACCCATGAGTACATGTACAAACTAGTACATACTCACACAAAATCAGAAATAGCTTAGCACAAACTATTCAAGTTTCTCCACAATGTCAAGCATGTTCTATATCAAGAGAGAGATATCATAACTCATGTAATCCTCAAAACAAATAAAACAAGACTCAAAATGAAATATTTTTGTCTTTTTGAAAATTTTCAATGTTTTTGGATTTTTTTTAATATAAAAAAACAACCTAAAAAACAAAACAACAAAAAACAAAAACAAAACATGTCCATAATTAATTGAAAGAATTAAATCAGGGACAAGTTAGCAACACTCAGCTTGGAGAATCTTTTCTCACCCATATAGCACGAGTCTTTGGCTTTGTAGGTGAAAATCCATGTGAAGCAGAGTGTATTGGAAGAATTACACCAATCTTCTGAGAGAGACTAAAATTCTGCAAATTGCTTTCACAAGCCAACAAGCTCAAATTTTTCAAAAGAATATGAAACAATTTATATGGACTTATGGCAGGAGACATATCATCACATATCCTAGATTGAAACACAGAATGCTTAAATTTCAATTTATGACAATTAGGACAAATGTGACCATGGACACCACAAAAGTGGTAGACATGAACAAATTTAAGAATATCAGTATTCCTAACAGCAAATCTAGTCTCAAATTTTGATTTTTTACTCAACAAAGAATAGCTTGGTCTAATATGACCAACAACACCACAAAGGTGACAAGTAGGCACAAAAAAAATTTTATTATGCTCTCTAACAGTAGGTTTAGACATAGGTTTAAAAAGTTCAGCGTCTAAATCAGAATTTTTACCTTTGTCTAACTTAGCAAAATAAGCCTTTTTTTTTATTATTCCTCTTGAAATGAGGGATATAAACATTTTCAGTTTTAGGCTTAAGAGAAACAGAAACACTTCTGTTGTCATCAACAGGCTTGGTACTAGTCAAATTTTCAATTTTAGCATTAGATTCAACTAACTCTTGTTCCAAGCTTTTCATCTTCTCATCTTGAGAGGAAATTTGATTTCTCAAAAATTCATTCTTTTTATTAGATTCATCTAATCTAACAATCAATTCCTCTTTTTCAAGATTAGCCAATTTTAACTCTTCCTTGAATTTCTTAGAAATTTTCAAAGATTTAGATAATTTCTTACGAAGAGTATCAAAAGCATCAAAAAAATCAACAGAAACAATAGTGTCCTTTTTATTCAAAACATCACAAACATGAGCAGAAAGACACTTCAAATTAGCCATGATAACAGGGGTCAAGGATCAACTCTTAGATCAAAAGATCTAAAACAGAAGAGCTACCCGCTTGATACCACTTGAACAGTTTTAGACCACTTAAAACAACAATTGGATTAACCTAGTTTATTAGCTAAGTGATTAACTTAGTCGAATTATGCAATTCTAGGTTAAAACAATCAAACAATCATATCAATTATATAAAGCAGCGAAAAAATAAATAACACAATGATATGATCACCCAAGAAACCACACAGTAAAAACTTAAGGAGGATTTGACCTAGCTATCCTCAAGGTAAACCTGAATCCACTATGAGAAAGAATCGAAGTTCATACAAAAGAACTTACAAGCTTCCTGCTTGACTTTCTAATGCTATTCACTAATAGAACTTACTGACACGACCACGTGCAAGCTCCGAATGCACGGAATCCTTCTTTCTTGGATTCTCCATCAAGTACAAGCACCCACGCTTGTTATTCTTTAAACTTCAATGGCAGATGATAGGCCACAAACTGAATGACCTCTTGTGATTAAACCAATTAATTAATTAGCTAAGTTATTAATTAATCAATTTAACATGCAAATATATGGAAGCATAAAAAAATCACCAAAAACTAAATATGCAGCGAAAATTAAAAGACGCGGTAATTTGTTTACGAATGAGGAAAACCCTTGCGACAAAAACCCCACTGGGTGATTTTCAGGTCACCACTCCCGAAACTCCACTATTATTAAATCAAGCGGTTACAAGTAAAGGAATCCCAAGTACCTTACCAACCTACAGTTGAACCCTTACCCCAATACTCAATTGGACTTGATCTGTAGTGACAGTTCCCACCTTTGATGTACGGCTCCCAAATACGTGACTAACCAATGCGCAGATCCCAGTACGCGACTTTAAACACCAACTTAGAAGAAGAGGTTGGCTGCAAAGTTCTTCAGTTCATCCTACACGATGAAAATCAGGAAGATGCTTCGTCACAAAACCCTTTGGTGCAAAATACACAAAAACTTCTTCAGAGAAGATGAACTAGGTCAAGAACTTCGTCTTTGATCACAATTTCCTTGAATAGAGATTGCTCAATGCTTTTGCAACTTGTGTCACACTTGATGGCTCTTAATAAAATCCTTTTATATGTTTAGGGTTAGAAGAAAAGAAGGCCCAAAAGCATATTCACGGATCCCAAGGAAATTAGATCAAAAAATCTGATTTTGTAATTCTTGACAGATAGCAGGTGTCGAGGAGCTATAGAGCAGGTGTCGAGATTTAATGAATTTGCACTTCAGCTCGTTTTTCTTGGACAGACTTGATGACTTCAACACTTGATCTTGAAACTTTGTTTCTTGAAGTATTAAAAACACCTAGAACTACCCAATTACAAGTAGAGTGCGTTTTGTCAAAGGATTAGCCAATTTACATAAATAAGTGACATATGTTCTTAACAAGTGAAAACACATATGTCCTAACAATCTCCTCATTTGGCAATCCGTGACAAAACCACAACATACAAATGAGCATATGAGAAAAGTCATAAATCACTCAACTCATATTCACTTGTTGAATATAATAAAATCTATCCTAACACAAACTCTTGAAAAACTTTGCAAGAAGAGAGTTTATGGCAAGTAGACTTTGACAACCTGTATTTCTGAAACACTTTAAACAAAACTCATCAAGGCATCTTGTGTGAAACAGAAATAATGGATTGCATACAAATATAGTGAACATATGTACAAAGATAGAGAAGAAACAATACATGAAGAGAGAGGTGAAAGAAACATACATCCACATATAGAGAGAATAGGTACAATGTATGTAATACTGGTCACAAGACCTCATATACAAGATCAATGTATCTATAAAGAATAGAAAAGAAAAAGATACATCAAAACCTCACTACATCCCCAAAATATCAACACTCCCTTATCAAAAATGTCATATACTAACTCTCCCCATAAGATGACTACTCTCATAACCCAAAACTACTTCCTCTTTTTGTCACAAGTGACAAAGGGTAGAGTGTTATTTAGACATCTCATCAGTAGAGCTAGCATTTCCATCATTATCATATGAAGCGTCATCATCATCACCATCATCATCATCATCCTCAAAGTCTGAAGCCGCTGGAGAAGGTGGTGAAGGAGTAGCCTCAAGAGCAAAACCACCCATGGTCGCCTGCCGTCATCCAATACGACCAACACGAACATTCACCTGATACAACTCAGAGGAGAGTGTATCGAGGCGAGCATCCATGTGTTGCAGCTGTGCCATGATGTCTCCAAGAGATACATCGCCCGTAGAGGAAGAAGGAGCAGACGTAGATTGAGCAGATTTGGATGGAGCTGAACAGAAGGGAATAGTGGAATCCGTCTATCGCGACCTAAACTGAGCCTCACTACATTTTACAGTAGCGGCATCTATGGCACAGATGTGTGTGAAGTGGTCGGACATAGGAAAAGGGATAGAAAAATGGCGTAAAATCCTCGTGATAGCGGAAGGAAAGATGAGTTTATCACGGGACACCGAATCTAAATGAACATCTATGATAGAAAGGATGAAATGAGAAGGAAAATCTATAGTAAGATGCTTAAGAAGAGATAACAAAAATCGAGCACGAGGCTCTGTGATGGAGTTGTAGTAAGAGAGTGGATGGAGTACAAAAGTCATCACCATGTTTAAGAATCTAGGACCTTTAGCAAAAGGTCTACATGATGTATATTGATGCTCACCCCAATCAGCGAGGCGCTCACAAAAAGCTTAAATGAGCTCATCTTTGGACACAGTCCTCAGACGCTCACAAGAAGGATAGTCAGGAAACTCTATCCTAAGAACCCTAAGCACATTCGCAACTAGCTGCAGTGTCATAGAGATGCGCGTACCTCGAACGCGAGTGAAAAAGAGAGGTACTGAACGATCAGTCCTATGCATATTGGAGTAAAACTCCTAAATAAGCACGAGAGGACATATGACCAGGACGTCACACAGTGACTCCCATCCCCTACTGTGAATGACAGAGGGACGGTCAGTGTCGGCAAAGTCCGCCAAAATGACTTAGCATTCCGAATGAACACCTCGTCTAGAAAAGTTCTCCGAAAATGCCTTGTGGGTATCTCCATTACGGAACTGAAGATTTAGAGGAGCAGAATCAGAAGATGAAGAAGCTCCAGAACATAGAGGGTTCTGAGCCGGAGTGGATTTACATTTGGGTGCCATAGACACTACTAACGTAAACAGAATAAGAAAGAGATAGAGAAGGAGACAATCAGAAAAGTCCCAAAACAGTTCACATATATCAAATATATTGAACAAAAAGTACGTATGCATGGGGAATGCATGGACATGTGACATGCAAATTAAAAAGCATCATGGGCTCAGCCCAATCCAATCCTACCAGCACACAAACATAGAATACACATCTAAATGCATGTATGTATCATTCTAATGCACATGAAATGCAATGTATGACATTTTGAACACATTTAAGTGAAAACCCAACCCAAAATTTCAAGAAAACTCATTAATTTTGAAAAACCCCAAAACCTAAGCTTCAAAACATGAAATGCATGAAAAAGGAAGGAAAATGAGATCTTACCAAGTGATTAAAAGCAAGGAAGGGCCAAAAATCAAGTGGGTTGTAGATTTTGAGTGAGAAAATCAAGTTTGGGAAAGGAACAGTTGCAGACAGATCGAGAGAGATCGAGAGAAATGAGATCAGAATCATGACAGAGCTTTAAATAGGAACCTCAGTAATTCTCGACAGCTGAGGTGTCGAGAGGTATCGAGGAAGCTGTCGAGGTAGGTATCGAGAAAAAGCACGTCGACAGCTGAAGGTGTCGAGGAATGAACACCCAAACCAAGAACAGAAGCTCGATCGATCAACAAGGTATTGAGAAGGTATTGAGGAGGCAGGAGATTTCTCGATCGATCCACCAGGTGTCGAAGAGGTGTCGAGATTTCAATAAGAAAAAGGCTTGAGAAGCTCGACAGATAACAAGGTATCGAGGAGGTGTCGATGAGGTGTCGAGACAACTTTAAAAAGTAATTTTTCGAGAAGTGAAAAACACAGGCATGAATGCAATCCAGCATACACCTCAACCATTGATCCAATCAACATATAAAACTCTCAAAATCATCTCTCAACAAAGAATTAAGCACATGGATCCTCAAAACACACACACACACTAAACAAGTTTAACCAATTTTATTTTTCAAAAACAAGTCAAGACAGTTTAATGAGCATACATTAGCACATGTAAACACCTGTGATGGCCAAATCACATTGTACCTGCACATGTATCAAAAGCAGTAAAGAATATTGCGTGTTATCTATGAAAAACATCGCAAAATTGCATATGTGTATACATGTTATGACATTTGAGATATGAGAAAATAACTTTAACTCATACACAATCATAACTGTTTGATGGGGACTATCACATTCGAGGTACATCCTATAACTCCCACATCTCCTAGAATACATGCTTGCAATCATATTTAAAACATTTTCAATATTTTTGCTTTTTATTTTTTTTGCATATATTTTTTTTTTTAATTTTAGCATATCATACATGGGCATATAAAAGAGAGAAAAGAAATACCCGAGATGTTAAGCATTTGACATCGCACTTTTGCTATGCCGAAGCATACAGGTGTCATATTATGATTGACAGGCAACAGTGGTGAGATGGTTATTTATGCATTTCTCTTAGGATTTTCTAGTCCTACCCATCAGAAAGAGTGATATGAGTGTTAAGTTCAAGAGATAACTTAATCTTACTCATCACAAACAAGAGCCACAAAGCTCACTTGCTTAGTTGTGCATAGAGATGCTCATCTAAGTTACAAGAGATACAAAGTTTAGAAAACTCTGTTTCATTGGCCATCCAAGGTACACAAGTACCAAAGTACACAAAACACACACTGTGAGGGGGAAGAATTGAAACCGATCAAGTTCGAAAGGAACATGAGGGCTTTCAGAAGATCTCCAAGAAGAGCAAGAGAGGATTGAAACTGATTTTGGCTTCCAAATGCTATCATGTCGTTGCTCTGTTGAGTGGCTAGCCACTTGTAGCAATTTGGTCGAGTATGACCGGCAGCTCCACAATAATGACAGAGATGTTGCTTCTTTTGTTTAGGCTTTTGAGAGTTAGCCTTCTTAGCCCTATGGTTTTTAGCATTTTTCTTATCTTGCTGAAGGGGTGCTCCTAAGATAGATTTACCCTTGTCTAAGTTCTCATTAGCTAATTTGATTATAACATTAGTGTTCTCAATTTTAGTATTATTAGCAGGAGAAACAAAAACAGTAGCACTAAGATAGAAGCAATATGAGAGGAAGAAAGATCATACCCTAAACCTATTTGATCCGAAGTAGATTTCTAAATGTTGAGCATCTCATCAAGCTTTGCACTTGAAGTCCTCTCCAATTGAGCTCTGACTTGAAACAGTTCCGCTTCAAGCTTCTTGGTCTTCTCAGCCAAGAAATTTTTCTCAAATCTCAGTGCACCAATAGTTTGATTCGTCTCATCAAACTTTGTGGACAACTCTTCACGATCAAGTTCCACATCACTAAGCTTCTTGGTGGCCAACCTATACAATTTCTCATGCTTCTCAGAGAGCTTGTAAAGCTTCTCATAGGCTGAATGGATATCATCTTGATCATCCATCTTCTTGAATTTTGACTTTACTAGTTCTTCTTCTTCGTCCACATCTTCAACAATCCCTTCAGTAGGATTGACTGTGGCAGTGAAGGCATTCAAAATTCCGTCATCCTCATTGTCAGAATCATCTTCGGGCTCAGTGTCACTCAAGGTTGCAGCAAGTGTCTTACTCTTCCCAATACTCTTGAGATATGTAGGGCATTCATGCTTCATGTGACCAAAACCATGACATCCAAAATATTTTGGTCCGGCCGGAACAGTATACTGACCACCATCCTTAGCATCCTTCTTTCCTTTGTCTTGGCTCTTAAACTGATAAGAACTAGATTGTCTACGGTCCTTGTCGAAGTTCCTCCCATTGGCATTCTTCATAAACTTCTTGAACTGCCTTGTAATGTAGGACTTCATTTTGGAATCTTCATCATCGAAAGACTCATCTGTATCATTGCTCTTTGCCTTCAAGGCCATGCTCTTGCTTTTACCCATTTTGCCAATCCTAAATAGTCCTAGCTCGTAGGTCTACAAGTTTCCAACCAGCTCAATCAAAGGAATTTTGTCAATATCCTTTGATTCTTCTATTGCCGTAATCTTGGCATGGAATCTCTTAGGTAGAGATCAGAGCACCTTCCTTACAACTTTGGGTTCAGGATGGTTTCCCCAAGATAAAAGGCTGAGTTTACTATATCCTTGAGCTTGGCATAGAACTCATCAAATGACTCATCCTCCTCCATCTTAATCTCTTCAAAGCTTGTAGTGAGCCTCTAAAGTTTTGAATCTTTGACAGCCTTTGTTCCTTCATAGGTTGTCTGGAGGATGGTCCATGCCTCCTTATCAATTTCAGTTGAAGATATCTTCTTAAATTCCTCATTGGTGACCGCACTGAACAATGCATTCAATGCCCTGCTGTTGAAGTTTGCCGCCTTGATCTTGGCGACATCCCAATTGGCCAGTTCTTCTTTTGGCTTAGTCCAGCTAATCTCTACAACTTGCCACACCTTCTCATCTAAAGCTGCAAGAAAGCTCTCATGCGTACTTTCTAGTATGCATAGTTAGTGCCATCAAATAAAGGAGGTATGATTAATGACTGTCCTCTATCCATGACAAACAGGGGTCAATGGATCAACACAGCAAAGATTAAACCTAATCAGAGTGTGCCTGCTCTGATACTACTTGATAGGCTGCAAACTGAATGACCCCTTGTGATTAAACTAATTAATTGATTAGTCAAGTTATTAATTAATCAATTTAACATGCAAATATGTGGAAGCACAAACAAATCACCAAAAACTAAATATGCAGCAAAAATTAAAAGACATGGTGATTTGTTTACGAATGGGGAAAACTCTTGCGGCAAAAACCCCACTAGGTGATTTTCAGGTCACTACTCCCGAAACTCCATTATTATTAAATCAAGCGGTTACAAGTAAAGGAATTCCAAGTACTTTGCCAACCTACAGTTGAACCCTTACCCCAATACCCAATTGGACTTGATCTGTAGTGACAGTTCCCACCTTTAATGCATGGCTCCCAAGTACATGACTAACCAATGCGCGGATCCCAGTACGCAACTTCAAACACCAACTTAGAAGAAGAGGTTGGCTGCAAAGTTCTTCAGTTCATCTTACACGATGAAGATCAGGAAGATGCTTCGTCATAAAACCCTTTGGTGCAAAATACACAGCAACTTCTTCAGAGAAGATGAACTAGGTCAAGAACTTCGTCTTTGATCACAATTTCCTTGAACAGAGATTGCTCAATGCTTTTGCAACTTGTGTATAATTTGACGGCTCTTAAAACAATCTTTTTATATGTTTAGGGTTAGAAGAAAAGAAGGCCCAAAAGCATATTCACGGATCCTAAGAAAATTAGATTAGAAAATCTGATTTTGTAATTCTTGACAGATAGCAGGTGTCGAGGAGCTATCGAGCAGGTGTCGAGATTTAATGAATTTGCACTTCAGCTTGTTTTTCTTGGACAGAGTTGATGACTTCAACACTTGATCTTGAAACCTTGTTTCTTGAAGTATTAAAAACACCTAGAGCTATCCAATTACAAGTAGAGTGCGTTTTGTCAAAGGATTAGCCAATTTACATAAATAAGTGACATATGTTCTTAACAAGTAAAAACACATATGTCCTAACAGCAGTAACTGAATTGATCATCAAGGTGCAGATAACATCTCTTCCTTGAAAATCCTAAGCTTTGTGTAAAGGAAAGCTCCTCTAGATCTTACAAGAGATTTACACAAAATAGCAATATGAGCAACAAAGACCTTGGAGAGGTTTGGGTACAAAACCCTAGATACAAAAGAGGCACACTCTTCTCTCTTTCTAAAAGCTCTCAAAAACATGGCTTAGGGTTTCCTTTATATAGTGGGAGAATTAGATCTAAAACCCTAATCCTTAATGGGCTTGGGTTGAGTTGGAAATTGTGTAGAAAAAACATTCTGCCCGAGATTCGATCGATCGAGTCTAATTTTCAATCGATCGAGCCAGGCCGAAAGTCACTAAAACTTCTGCAGCCACTCGATTCCAACTTTACATAAAATGCTCACACTTTGAGAAAGTCTAAACAAGACTAACAACGTGTTTTGATCATGGTTTGCCAACAATACACATTAGAGTTCTAAATACATAATATTCTAAGTCTTTAGAATCTAACATCTACCGTGGAGGATGCTTTTCCACGCATATGATCCCGTCCATAGCTTCCATGATAGAGCAATTGAGAAAGAACTTAGCCTTGAATACTTTGTAAAAAAGTGTATGATTCTCATGGAGGAGCCTCCATGCTTGCTTTTCCAAGAGTGAATCATTATAGAGAGCTAAATCATGAAAACCCAAACCCCCAACCATTTTGGATTTTATCATGTCATCCCACTTGAGCCAATGAATTTTCCATGTGTCTCCATGTTGACCCCACCAAAACTTTCTAATCAAAACTTCAATATCATTGAACCCCATTGTATAGGTAGGAATAGCTTAGATAATTGACTGGATCAAGACCTCCCTTCCCACCTATGACAGGAGTTTTCCTTCCCACCCTTGCAACTTCCTCCACACCCTATCTTTTATGTAATTAAAGCTAGCCATGTTACTTCTTCCAATCAACGAAGGAAGGCTTAAATATTTTTCATAGTGGTGCTCCTCTCTGACCCCCAAGATGTCTTTGATAATCTGCCTTGAGACTTCATTAACTAATCCGCTAATAAAGAGTGCAGTTTTGTCCCTATTCACCTTCTGACCAGACACACTTTCATATTTGGATGGTAGTTCCATCATCGTATCACATTCCTTAGGAGTTGCCCTGTAAAACAAAAGGTCGTCATCTGCAAAAAAAAAAAAAAAAAAAAAAAAAAAAAAAAAAAAAAAAAAAGGAGAGTAAGTTTAGGCCCTCGTCTACAAAGTGCAAAGCCAGTAATCTCCCCACTGCTTGCTGAATGTTGGATAAGCCTATGCAAACCATCCGTGCATAGAAGAAATAGAAAAGGGGAAAGAGGATCCCCTTGTCTAATGCCTCTTGACAAAATGATTAACCCTTTTGGTTCACCATTGACCATCACTGAGTAAGTCATAGTTTTAACACAAGTTATAATGAAACCCACCCATCTTTCATTGAAACCCATCCTCAACATCAATTTCTCCAAAAAATCTCATTCAACCCAGTCATAAGCTTTTCTCATGTCCAATTTCAAAGCCATGTAACCTATGGATCCAGAGTTTTTGATTTTCATACAATGTAATGTTTCAAAGGCAATCAAAATATTATCCGTAATAAGACGGTCTTTGGCAAAGGCAAATTGGTGTTCAGTGATTTTTGAGGGGAGGAATTTTTTTAATCTATTTGCCAAGACTTTAGAAAATAATTTGTAAAGGACATTACAAACGCTAATGGGACAATAATCTATCACATATTTCGGATTTTTTTCCTTGGGAATGAGTGTGATCTGAGTATGGTTTAGGATGAGGTAGAATACCTAAGTTTAGCCAAGAAAGTATAGATTGAGTAATATCACCTTCCACCATTGGCCAATAATGCTAAAAGAACAAGGGTGGCATCCCATCAAGATTGGGTGCTTTCAAAGGTCCCACTTGTTTCAAGGTAGTAGCAACTTCAGCAGCACAAAATTCCCCATTTAACTGGTTGTTCATATTTTCGGTAATCACATGTGGAATCTAATCAAGTACTGAAGAGGAGAGGTCTGAGTTGGAGGTGTTGAATAGCTTTTGGTAATAGTCTGTGTTAGGACATATGTGATTCACTTGTTAGGAACATATGTCACTATTTTATGTAATTGGCTAATACTTTAACAAAACGCACTTTACTTGTATTTGGGTAAATTTAGGATGTGTTTAATACTTCAAGAAACTTTGTTTCAAGATCAAGTGTTGAAGCCATGCAAGTTTGTCCAAGATTCAAGCTAAAAAGTGCCTGTCATTAAAGCTCAACAGCTGATTAGCCATCTGTCGAGGTTTAAAGAGCTGATTAGCCCCGCGGCTCGACAGCAGCTCGAAAGATAGGGTATATGTTAAGGTTTATGAAAAACATAATTTCAGTTCTATTTTAACTTTAATTCGTGTTTATGTGTTTGGGCTTTTTGTTCTCCTAACCCAAAATATATAAAAGGATTATTTTAAGGGCCGCCAAAGAGTTCACAAGTTGCATAAGCATTGAGCAAAGTCTATTCAAGAAAATTGTGACCAGAGACAAAGTTTCGCCCTAGTTCATCATAGGGTTTTGTGCACCATAGGGTTTTGTGATCAAGCATCTTCTTGATTTTCATCGTGTGGAATGAACTGAAGAACTTTGCAGCCAACAACCTTCTCTAGTTGGTGATTGAAGTCGCGTACTGGGATCCACGCAATTGGTTAGTCACGTACTTGGAAGCCGTTAATCAAAAGGAGAAATTGTCACTACAAAACAAGTCCAATTGGGTATTGGGGTAAGGCTTCAACTGTAGGTTGGTATAAGATACTGAGATTCCTTTACTTGTAACCGCTTGTTGTGATAATAGTGGAATTTTGGGAGTGGTGACCTTAAAATCACCCGGTGGGATTTTTGCCGTGTAGGTTTTCCCCATTCGTAAACAAATCACCGTATTAAATTTATTTTTCGCTGCACTTAGATTAATTGGTGATTTGTTTGTGCTACCATGCGCTTTGTATGTTAATTTGATTAATTAATAACTTGGCTAATTAATTAATTAATTTAATCACAAGGGGTCAATACGTTTTTGGCCTATCAATTGGTATCAAAGCAAGCACACTCTGATTGGGTTTAATCTTTCCTAGGTTGATCCATTGACCCCTATTTGTCATGGATAAAGGACAGTAATTAATTATACCTCCTTTATTTAATGGCATTAACTATGCATACTAGAAAGTAGACATGAAAGCTTTCTTACAGTTTTTAGATGAGAAAGTGTGGCAAGTTGTAAAGATTGACTAGACTAAGCTAAAGGAAGCGTCAATTGATTGGGATGAAGCAAAGATCAAGCGGCAAACTTCAACAGCAGGACATTGAAAGTTTTATTCAGTGCGGTCACCAATGAGAAGTTCAAAAAGATATCCCCTACTGAAACTGCTAAGGAAGCATGGACCATCCTCCAGACAACTTATAAGGGTACAAAGGTTGTCGAGGATTCAAAACTTCAGAGGCTCACCACAAGCTTTAAAGAGATAAAAATGAAGGAGGATGAGTCGTTTGATGAGTTCTATGCCAAGCTCAAAGATATAGTGAACTCAGCATTCAATCTTGGGGAAACCATTCCTGAACCCAAGATTATGAGGAATGTGCTCAAATCTCTACCTGAGAGATTCCATGCAAAGATTACGGTGATAGAGGAATCAAAGGATATTGACAAAATTCCTTTGACAGAGTTGGTTGGTAATCTGTAGATATATGAGCTAGGGTTATCAAGGATTGGTAAGTCGAGTAAGGGCAAGAGCATGGCACTGATGGCCAAGAGCAGTGACATAGATGAGTCTTTCGACGATGAAAATTCCAAGATGAAGTCCTACATCACTAGGCAGTTCAAGAAATTTATGAAGAATGCTAATGGAAAGGGCTTCGACAAGGACCTTAGGCAATCCAACTCTTCTCAGTTCAAAAGTCAAGATAAAGGGAAGAAAGATGCAAGGAATGGTGGTCAGTACATTGCTCCCGCAGAACCTAAGTGCTTTGGGTGTCATGGCTTCTGTCATATGAAGCAAGAGTGTCCCACATATCTCAAAAGCATAGGGAAGAGCAAGGCACTTGTTGCTACGCTGAGTGACACTAAGCCTAAGGATGATTCTGACAATGAGGATGATGAAATCTTAAATGCCTTCACTGCCACAGTCAATCCTACTAAAGGGATTGTTGAAGAAGTGGACGAAGAAGAAGAATTGTTGGAGTCCAAGTTTGAGAAGATGGATGATCAAGATGACATCCATACAGCCTATGAGAAACTGTACAAACTCTCTAAGAAGCATAAGAAACTGTATAGGCTGGCCATCAAAAAGCTCAGTGATGTGGAACTTGATTTTAAAGAGCTTTCCACAAAGCTTGATGAAGCTAATCAAACAATTGGTGCACTGAGGTTTGAGAACAATTTTTTGGTTGAAAAGACCAAAAAGCTTGAAGCGGAGTTGTTTCAAGTTAATGCTCAATTAGAGAGGACTTGAAGTGCGAAGCTTGACGAGACGCTTAGCATTCAGAAATCTGCTTCAAATCGAACAGGTTTAGGGTATGGTCTTTCTTCTTCTAATATTGCTTTTACTAGTACTACTGTTTTTGTTCCTCTTAGTAATAATGTTAAAATTGAGAACAATGATGTTAAAACTGATTTAGCTAGTGAGAACATAGACAAAGGTAAATCTTTCTTAGGAGCATCCTCTAAACAGGATAAGAAAGATGTTAAAAGCCCTAGGTCTAAGAAGGTTAACTCTCAAAAGCCTAAACAAAAGAAGCAGCATCTTTTTCATCATTATGGAGTTACTGGTCACACTCGACCAAATTACTATAAGTGGTTAGCCACTCAACAGAGCAATGGCATGATAGCATCTGGAAACTAGAATTAGCTTCAATCCTTTCTTGCTCCTCTTGGAGATCTTCTCAAAACCCTCATGTTCCTTTCGAACTTGAACGTTTTCAATTTTTCCCCCTCACCGCCGGTTCAAGGGTTTACTCAAAGGAAAGGTTCTTCCAAGGCGTGGAAGGAAAAAGGTTCTAAGTGATTCTATCACTTTCTTCTATCTTCTTGTTTTTGTTTGTTGCATTACTTGTATGTTTTGCTTTTGTTTTGAGTCAATCTAGTTTTATGCTTTGCTTTGTTTAATATGTTTTTGTTTGTTTATTTTCAGTTTTTGGTTATTTTGTTTTTGATATAAAAATATATATAAAAAATTAAAAAATCAGAAAAATACAAAATTAGTGTGTGTTTTGTGTACATTGGTACTTATGTACCTTGGATGGCCATTGAAACAAAGTTTTCTAAACTTTGTATCTTTTGTAGCTTAGATGAGCATCTCTATGCACAACTAAGTAAATGAGTTTTGTGGCTCTTGTTTGTGATGAGTAAGATTAAGTTATCTCTTGTACTTAACACTCATATCACTCTTTTTTACGGGAAGGACTAGAAAATCCTAAGAGAAAGACATAAATAACCATCTCAACACTGTTGCCCGCTAATCATGTATTGACATATGTATGTTTTGGCATAGCAAAAGTGCAATGTCAATGACATTTGTGTGCTTCGACATAGCAAAATTGGAATGTCAAATATCATTGGGTATTTCTTTTCTATCTCTTATATGCCCATGCATGATATGCTTATTAAAAGAAAAATATGGAAAGAAAATAAAAAGCAAAAAGATCAAAAATGCTTGTAAATATGATTGCAAGCATGTATTCTAGGAGATGTGGGAGTTATAGTGTCACGACCCAAACCTGTACTTCAGGATTTAGAGCATGACCGGCATGTTAATATCAAGTTTACCTTAATACTAACACGAACCAACCTGATCTAAAAGTGCTTATCAAGAATTTGTTTCTTGAATTCTTACTTATTTTCTTACATAGAAACCATAATATACAAAATATGATGAAAACCTAAAATTTCATTTCCTTTGAACTTGGAAAGATTACCACTTGGCTAAAACATCAGGTATTCATGTAAATATTACATAGCTAAACATTTAGCAAAACTCTTAATTACAAACCTAACCCCAAAGACATGCAACTGGGGTTTAAAACAAACTAAGATACTGAATTACATCTGTATTCACGAATCAAGTACATCTTGATTCGTCCTATACAAGAAAAAAACTAAACTACTATACAACAAAAACTCTACATTCTAACAAACGACAATTCACAAAATCCTTACCACCTCTAACACTCTCGCTGCTTTTAGGAAGAACCTGTGCGCTGAAATATAAAAGGGTGAACTGCGAAACCCAGAAAGGTTTTAAGCTCCATGGGCCCTTGATAAGAATGCATGTAAATCAAATATTTTATGCATATGCCAACTTCGATAAAATAGTTTTCATACTGTTCTTATTGTTCTTAAAATAATTTACGAGCTTTTAGATGAACATACTTCATTTTCCTTTCATATAATAATAAAAGGACATAATAAGGAACGTAAACATAGTTCAATAACCTTATCTTTAAATGGACTGTAAATACTTTATCATAACTTCTCATTAAACTTATTACACATTCAATATACCTTTCTTATCATCATACTTTGCTTATAATTTCCAAATAGCTCAATAGCTCATTTATAATACATATTAGTTAATCTAACTGTAAGTCTGTCACAACCTTGGGAGGCTTCCAGCATAGAGTACAAGGCATCCAGCATTCCCCACAATGCTAGGTAATTCTGGAATCATATCATAATACATCTTTTCAACCATGGGGGTAGGTTGACATCCTCCACAAGTTGGCTGTTACCAACAAAGGCAGGTACAACAGAGCCAGTCCCACTTATAATGGCCAAACAGAATCTCCATGGAAATACCAGTACTATAACCCCTACTAGCTAAGTTCAGATCATAACAATAGAATAATCGAAAACTATATTTTTCTAATAACTTTGCTTTTACATAAATGTTTCTCAACCGTAGCATATCCACTTCATTCTTAAATATTATGTTCGTGCTATAAATAATAGCATCAATATGCTAAAATTATTATGTATATAAGATTGAACAACTCACGAACACATATTTTTCTTAACTCATGATTATACGTAATATCTCTAAATAAAAACTTTAATGCATAATAATTTTCTAAAAAAATATTTATACTTATCAAAAGCACATGTCATAAATCCCTTACCTGAAAATAGAAGACGCGAGAGATTGTACAGGATGAGCTCAAGTGTCCGTGTTCTCGTTCTCGTCACCTAAATGAAAAATCAAAACTTATTACTGACAAACTCTTCCTAAGTATTTAAACTTATACCTCAATCACAACCTAACTCTCAAACTCAAGAAAATCTTAATTCCCATCACATAAAGTTCCCCAAAGCACAAGATACAATCATCAAACACATTATGTGCACAAACCATAGAAAAACCAAGGCATAAAATTTATATATAATTCAAACATACCAAAGGATGAGCGTATTAAATTATAGCTCAAAACATTCATCCTAACTTGAGAATTAAATCCACAAAGTCAGGTGTAGCATATGTTGTTCACTGCTCATTCCAGCAGTGTATGCCCCATTTGTAAAATACAAATGGGATGTCCACACACATTTAAAAGTCATGAAATTTTACAGAACTACTACCCTTTATGTCCAGTATATACCATAAAAATTTCGTAGCCAAAGCTTAAAACCATGATTTATTAAAAATCATACAATACAACATGTTCAAATCTGTCCTGGCAGAAACTCATGCAACTTAGAAATAAAAACCATTATTTTTGTATCAGTCCAAATGCAGTGAGACCACTTCCATTACAACTATATGTGTCTTAACATTCATAAAAACTACTCCTAGCATCCTAGTTCACAGCAAATGATTTAATACAAATTTTTCTTTTGGTAAACATCAAATCTGTCACTGTGACAGCTTCAGCACATGTTCTTTCTAAAATCATCAACAAATTTGTCCTTCATTTCATTTAGGTATTTTATACCTGTACAATACATATTAAAATACCCTAATAAGAATCCAATAGACCATAACACCATCACTCTTTCAACTTACAAAAACAGAATCACAAGTTCAGTCTCACAAAACAGAACAGAGAACAAAGAGTGAAAATAAACAACCAATTATACTATCCAAAAACACAAAATTAGATGAAGTTTAATTTACTTTCTCACACACTTTTAAGATGAAACCTTAGTGTTTAGGCTCTTAATTTTATCTTAGAGAGAGTTGTCTAACATTTTTGGTGAGAGGGTGAAAGAGAGGTACAACGTGTAAGAGCAAAGGAAGAAGAGAGAAAGAAGAAAAGAGCTGGACTTTCTGGTCTGGTGCAGCCAAGAAGATAAGATAAGGGAGAAGACTTTTGGGGCAGCAAAAGAAGATAGAAGTGGACTTTTGGGGGTGGGATACGTGTGATGCTAAGGAGAGAAAAATCACAGCCCCTTTTTTCAACCTTTTTGGCATTCACACTTACACTTTTCTACAAAGAATAATATCACACCCACTTTTTACACTTTAGGCAATTATACTTTTCACCCCTTATAAACTTATATTTCTAGTAAGGCCCAAACAATAATATGATATTACATATAACCCTTACCTTTATAAATTCATATCCATAACATCAAAAGAGCATATATGTTTTATAATATCACAAAATCAAAGTTTCATGCACTTAAAAGTAATTAAGATAATAACATGCATATAAACTCACAAGTTAATTATGCAATTAGGTTGGGGTGTTACATCCTTCCCTCCTTAAAAAAAAAATTTTGTCTTCAAAAATTGTACACATACCATCAACAAAGAGATTCAGATACTTTTGCCTCATTCCCTCCTCTGCCTCCCAGGTTGGCTCTTCTGTAGAGTGATTTCTCCACAACACCTTGACTATCAGAATTGTCTTGGTGTGAAGAACTTGCTCCTTATGATCTAAAATTTTAATTGGGATCTCTTCATAGGACAAGTTCTCTTGGATTTGAAGTGGTTCATACTCTATCACATGCTTTGAATTAGGAATATATTTTCTAAGATTAGAGATATGAAATACATTATGTATCTTGGATAATGCAGGAGGTAAGGCAACTCGATATGCAGCTAATCCAAACTTTTCAAGTATCTCAAATGGTCCAACAAATCTAGGACTTAGCTTATTTGTCTTCCCAAATCTCATCACTCCTTTCAATGGTGAAACTTTGATAAATACATGATCTCTCACATCAAATTCAACGTCTCGTTATTTCTTATCAGCATGGCTTTTCTGCCTACTCTGAGTAGCCTTTAGTCATTCTCGAATTAGCTGGATTTCATCAACTGTAATCTGCACAATCTCAGGTCCTATCAACTTCCTTTCTCCAACTTCATCCCAACAGATTGGTGACCGACACCATTGTCCATATAAAGACTCAAAAGGAGCCATCCCAATGCTAGAATGATAGCTATTGTGGTAGGCAAACTCAATTTGTTTTGCACCCACTCTCTCACTATAACTCTATCACAGAGCCTTATGCTCAATTTTTGCTTTCCTTGTTAGAGCACCTCACTATAAATTTTCCTTCACATTTTATTCTTTCTATCATAGATGTGTTTAGGGATACAACTACCCGTGATAAGCTCATTTTCCCTTCGGCTATCACGCGAATTTTACGCCATTTTTCTGTTCCTTTTCCCTCTTTCGATCACTTTTCTGTCATGTGTGCCATAGACGCCGCTACTGTTAAACGTAACGAGGTGCAATTTAGGTCCCGGCAGTCGGATTTAGCAGCTCCTCCCACTCCTTCTGCTCCATCCACATCCGCTCCCTCCTCTTCTATGAGCGGAGTGACTCTAGAGGACATAATGGCGCAGCTCCAGTGCATGGATGCTCGCCTCGACACTCTCAGTGATGAGTTGTGTCAGGTGAACACCTGTGTTGGATGCATTACTCAACGTTAGGCTGAGATGGGTGGTTATACCATGCCTTCCACTCCTGTGGCCCCTACAAATGAGAATGATGCTGATGATGCTGATGTTGATTCTGATGATGAGGATGATGGCGATGCTAGCTCACCCGACGATGACGAGATGTCTACTTGACACTCTTCCCTTTGTCACTCATGACAAAAAGGGAGAGTAGTTTTGGTATAAGAGTAGTCATACTTAGGGGGAGGGTTAGCATAGGAGATTTTTGTTAGAGGGAGAGTACATTTTGAGGGATGTAGTGAAGATTACTTGAATCTTTTTCTTTTCTCTACTTTAGATACAGTTATTCTTGTACATTGGGTCTTATGACCATTTTACACATACATTGTACTTATTCTCTTTATATGTGGATATATGTTTATTTCACCTACCCTTACATGTGTTGTTTCTTTTCTTCCTTTATGCACATGCTTCTTATTATTTGTATGCAATCTATTATTTCTGTTTCACACAAAGATGCCTTGATGAGTTTTGTTTAAAGTATTTTAGAAATACACGTTGTCAAAGTCTACTTGCCATAAACTCTCTTCTTGCAAAATTTTTCAAGAGTTTGTGTTAGGATAGATTTTATTATATTCAACAAGTGAATATGAGTTGAGTGATTTATGACTTCTCTCATATCCCATTTGTTTGTTATGGTTTTGTCATGGATTGCCAAAGGGGGAGATTTTTAGGACATATGTGATTCACTTGTTAAGAACATATGTCACTATTTTATGTAATTAGCTAATCCTTTAACAAAACGCACTTTACTTGTATTTGGGTAGACCTAGGATGTGTTTAATACTTCAAAAAATTTTGTTTCAAGATCAAATGTTGAAGCCATGCAAGTCTGTCCAAGATTCAAGTTGAAAAGTGTCTGTCATTAAAACTCGACAGCTAGCCATCTGTCGAGGTTTAAAGAGTTGTTTAGCCCTGTGGCTTGACAGCAACTCGATAGATAGGGTATCTGTCGAGGTTTATGAAAAACAGAATTTCAGTTCTGTTTTAACTCCAATCCGTGTTTATGTGTTTGGGCTTTCTTTTTGTTAGGACATATATGTTTTCACTTGTTAAGAACATATGTCACTTATTTATGTAAATTAGCTAATCCTTCGACAAAACGCACTCTACTTGTAATTGGGTAGTTCTAGGTGTTTTTAATACTTCAAAAAACAAGGTTTCAAGGTCAAGTGTTGAAGTCATCAAGTCTGTCCAAGAAAAAGCAAGCTGAAATGCAAATTTATTAAATCTCGACACCTTCTCGATAGCTACCTCGACACCTGCTATCTGTCAAGATTTAAAATTTCAGATTTTCTGATCTGATTTTCTTGGGATCAGTGAATATGCTTTTGGGCCTTCTTTTCTCCAAACCCTAAACATATAAAAGGATTGTTTTAAGAGCCATCAAGTGTGACACAAGTTGCAAAAGCATTGAGCAATCTCTGTTCAAGCAAATTGTGATCAAAAGATGAAGTTCTTGACCTAGTTCATCTTCTCTGAAGAAGTTGCTGTGTATTTGCACCATAGGGTTTTGTGACCAAGCATCTTCCTGATCTTTATCGTGTAGGATGAACTGAAGAACTTTGTAGCCAACCTCTCTTCCTTAAGTTGGTGTTTTGAAGTTGCATACTGGGATCCGTGCATTAGTTAGTCACGTACTTGGGAGCCGTGCATCAAAGGTGGGAACTGTCGCTACAGATCAAGTCCAATTGGGTATTGGGGTAAGGGTTCAACTGTAGGTTGGTAAGGTACTTGGGATTCCTTTACTTGTAACCGCTTGATTTGATAATAGTGGAGTTTCGGGAGTGGTGACCTGAAAATCACCCGTTGGGGTTTTTGCCACAAGGTTTTTCCCCATTCATAAACAAATCACCGTGTTATTTAATTTCCGCTGCATATTTAGTTTTTGGTGATTTATTTGTGCTTCCACGCAATTGCATTATAAATTGATTAATTAATAACTTGGCTAATTAATTAATTGGTTTAATCACAATGGGTCATTCAGATTGTGGCCTATCACTTTTCTCCTAACCCTAAACATATAAAAGGAATATTTTAAGGGCCGTCAAAGAGTTCGCAAGTTGCATAAGCATTGAGCAAAGTCTGTTCAAGCAAATTGTGACCTGAGACAAAATTTCGCCCTAGTTCATCATTATTGAAGAAGTTGCTGTGTATGTTCACCATAGGGTTTTGTGACCAAGCATCTTTTTGATCTTCATCGTGTGAGATGAACTGAAGAACTTTGCAGCCAGCAATCTTCTCAAGTTGGTGATTGAAGTCACATACTGGGATCCGCGCAATTGGTTAGTGACGTACTTGGGAGCCATGCATCAAAAGGAGAAATTGTCACTACAGAACAAGTCCAATTGGGTATTGGGGTAAGCGCTCAAATGTAGGTTGGTATAAGATACTGGGATTCCTTTACTTGTAACCGTTTGTTGTGATAATAGTGGAATTTTGGGAGTGGTGACCTTAAAATCACCTGGTGGGGTTTTTGCTGTGTAGGTTTTCTCCATTCGTAAACAAATTACTATTTTAAATTTATTTTCCGCTGCACTTAGATTAATTGGTGATTTGTTTTGTGCTACTACGCGCTTTACATGTTAAATTGATTAATTAATAACTTCGCTAATTAATCAATTAATTTAATCACAAGGGGTCAATACATTTTTGGCCTATCAGTCTGTGAGAATGATTGTAATATCCTCCACATTTTTGGTCCAAACATTGACCGAATTATAGATGCCCATCAAAGAATTTCTTTTGAATCAATGAGATGCACGAGTATGGAAGTATTTGGTGTTGCCGTCCCCCTTACTTAGCCATTGAATCCGAGTCCTTTGCTTCCACATTCTGGTTTCTTGATCTAGCAAGGTGTTTATCCCCAATTTCAAGTTCCTTACACGTGTATTGTCCCCACTTCTTATAGCCATCTCTTCTTCCACCATCAAATGTTTTTTCTTTCGATTAAGCTCCCTACGAACATTGCCAAAGACATTGTGATTCCACCACGTCAAGTCTTTCCCACATTGCTTCACCTTGTCGATCACATCTCTGTCCGGATTAGAATTTGCACAAGAATTTCATGTTGCCTCAACAACTTCCCCACACCTACTATCAAAAAGCTCTCTCCAAAGCGAAAAACTTTTTTCTGGGATGGCAAATCTATACCTGATGGATTGATTAGTAGTGGACAATGGTCAAATGAAAGGCATGGTAGATGATGAACTCGAGTTCCTAGGTATCTCAAGAACCATGAATTTATGGCAAGTCCTTGGTTTAACCATTCCCAAATAGAGTGTCCATCAGTAAAATTCTTGCTTCAGGTAAATCTTCGCCCTACAAACCCCAAATCCATGAAACCACATTCATCGATAATGTTTTTGAACAATTACATCTGATTACGACCCCGTGGTGCTCCACCTACTTTCTCCTCTTGCCTTGTAATATCATTAAAATCATCAACACAAAGCCATGGAATAGTTGGGTGAATATTCAGAGCACTAAGCTTCGACCATGCCTCATGTCTCCTCCATGTAACTGGTTCCCCATAAAAGCCTGTGAAACGCCAAGCTTATTTTGTGTACTTGTCAACGAATGCATCAATGTAGTATTTGGAAGAGTTAACTACAGTAAGATTAATTGAATCCTTCCACAATAGAACTAGACTGCCCCCTCGATTGTCATATTTTAATCTAGAGATCATGGGGATGTTAAAAATACTTGAATTTGTTTCGTTTAGATGTCGATTCACACAATTTTTTGGTATGAAAGGTAAAATGACCAAAACTACCCTAGTCAACCAAATCTTGACCAAGTTGATTGGTGGAAAGATGCCCCGAACACCAACTTCCATCATTTTATATCTAAATTAATAATTTTTTTTTAAAGTCTCAAGTTTGACCATGGTCAAGCCAAGCTTGACCGTAATTTGATCAAAATTCAATCGTTCAATCAAAACAAATTCAAGCTCAAATTAAAGAAAATTGAATTTCCTTTAAAATGACTACTGGTGAACATGATTTTTTTTTTTTTTTTGCCGAATTGATTCCCGTCAAGTCGGAGATGCTTTGGTGGTGCCGTTTACTCCAGGATGTAGAGAAATTCATCTCCTTCATTAAAGTACAATCTTTTTGGCTCCAATTTTCACAATGTGTTGCCCATTTGATATCTTAGCCTAGTGATAAAGAACAATCATCATTGAATGGATGCCATAAGTTGAAATTATATATATAGGTTTGGTTTGTTTACTGTCTTGGTCTTGCTCATGTAATTTTATTATTATTATAACTCTATGAAACTTGAGCCACGCACATCAATCATGATCTGATTTTTTTTTTCATAATCAATCTAGTATGTGTTTCAACTTCTAGGTTTGGGTTTGAATTGGGATAAAGAATGGATCTATTCTAAGATTGCAAATGTTTAATTTTTAATACTTTTTTTTAATGACAATCAAATTTAATGTAGTTATGTGTTTCAACTTAATTAGAGAACCTAATATAATACACTTACATTTTACCCTATTTTTTAAACTTTACCCCTCTGCCTAGACAATCTTGCTTCAATTGTGACTTCTTCAACATGCTCTAATACATCATTAAAATTGAAAAAGACAAAAGGAAAAGATAGGCAGAGAAACATGCTCTAAGTACCTTAGTAGATGTCCATCCTAAAGCAAGCAAACTAATTGCTTATCTTAGTTGAATTAAAGAGTGTGTGTGTGTTGGGGGGGGGGGGGGGGGGGGGGTAAAAAAAAAAAAAAAAAAAAAAAAAAAAAAACAAAAACAACAACAAAAACAACTTATGGAAGGGGGTTGCGTTCAACATTCTCTTGGACAACCTTCTCAGGCTGATTAGCATCACTATCGACAGACTGAGCTTAGGCTTAAGGAGGGGCTGACTCTCCATCACCAAGAGCTGCACTATCAGCAA
This sequence comes from Quercus suber, assembly GCF_002906115.3. NCBI lineage: Eukaryota > Viridiplantae > Streptophyta > Magnoliopsida > Fagales > Fagaceae > Quercus > Quercus suber. The sequence continues at coordinate 1,127,524 of NW_027069642.1, read as the reverse complement.
AGAGATACTCCGTACTCTCAGAGGCAACAGGCTGAGCAGTGGATTGGTTTTGGTCGTCAATATTGAGCATGAAGAAGTCAAGGTTTGGGTACACTTTCTTGGCCTGACGGAAGGCATCATCAAATCCGTCTGTATAGGAACCTATGAGCTCCGCTATAAGGGCATCGAAGTCACGGTACTCTCGCACAGCAACCTCCTTCGCTAGATGGAGCTCGTCCTTGGCATCACGGATCTCCTTCTCCTTATCATCCAGGACCTGCTTCAGCACCTCCATCCGCTTATAAAACTCATCCCTAGCTTGCTTTGCCATGATGAGCTTCTTTTCCTGGACTACCTTCCAGGCTTTCAGCTCGCCCTCTGTTAACGTTGCCTTTGCATGTATACAATCCAGCGCTATCTCATGGTTTAGACACCATCCCATTAGCCCTTTCATCATAACCATGGCCTGGAGAAATGAAATGGGATTAGTTTCAAGCTATCAAAGAGGTAAGGATGGATGAAAAGAGGACAGGCAAGTTTACTTGAGCGATGCTAAAAAGCCCTGTCTCCCTCATCGCCTCTGTTGAATGGTTGCTTAAGTCCTCATAATCTTCAAAGGATATGATGGATGTAAGCCTCTCCAAGGCGTGTTTGGAGTCCCCTCGAAGTAGGACATGTGGCTTCTCTTGTGAGGTGGATGGACCCTTCGTGAAGCCTTTTCCTACTCCATGTTTTGCAGGGGTAACCGTCTTTGCACCTTCAGCCTCCAGCCCCACGATGGTCTCCAATATAGTCTTTGGTCTTTTTGGTGCACGGTCTTGCTTTGGTGGCACCTTCCTCTTGGTAGATGGATTGTTTTGACTCGTCCTTTTAGAGGTTTGACCTTCTTCTTCCTTATTCTTGGCTGCTTGTTTCTTAATCATTGCCCTCCTCTTAGCAGTATCCATCTCTGTAAAAGTAGACGAGATATACTTAGCTATGTGAGTAAGAATAGACAAATTAAAATAAAGTATTAAAGGACAGACTTATGTTGACGGACTTGAGCTTCGTATCGACGGGTGGCTTGGGTTGGCACTGGTCCATCACAATACCAATGGATAGTGTCTAAGTTGACCAACTTCGCCCATGTCCTCTCCTCTAGTTTAGACTTGTTAAAAATTCTTTCCAGAAAACTCCATTCTTCAAGGGAGACTTGTGGATGGTCACGGACTGCAAAAAACGACAGTTATAATTTCACGACAAATAAAAATTAAGCCCAAATGTAGACGGGTACATACCAGATGGTGGTAATATGCCCCATGTGGTGTTGACGGGCATAAAATCATTATCACTAGGACGACACATCCACTCGTTACCCCCCATGAAAAAATAATGACTCTTCCAGTCCCTGTTGGAGTTAGGGGCCTCACACACAAGCCTCAACAAAGGGCTTCTAGGCACAAAACTATACATGCCCTTTGACTAAGAAATCTCATCAGGATGGTAACAATGCAGGAATTCCTGCACCGTTAACCTCCTAGCATCGTTGGACATTGCTCCATACAGTACCTTTACGCCTAGGAAGACCCTCCAGGCATTTGGGGAAACCTGGTTGATGGATAAGCCTAAGTGTTGAAGGAGTTGATGGTGGAGTGAACTCAAGGGGAATCTGAGCCCTGCCTTCAGCATTTGCTCATAAACCCCGACATCTTCAACGTTATCATAGTAACATTTCTTAGACTGATGAGGTAGACAAAGAGGTATGTTGTCGGGTATTTGGTACTTGGCCGTAAGTGTTTTGAAGTGAGTTTCCTTGATTATGGAGTTAAAGTCATTGACCGTCCATATAGGTAACATGATTAACTCCCTGAGCCTGTCAGGACCCACGACAGACTAAATCGGGGGCTAGCCTTAACTAGACTGTCACTGGAATCTTTTGGGCCACCCATCTCCAGATCGTTATCTCTTGAGGATTGAGAAGAGGCAGACAGACTTCTCTCTTCACTTAGACCATCATGATATTTTTGACCTAACGGGTACACTTCATCGTAGCCCGCTCTGTCGCGAACAAACGATTGGTTACTCGACACACTAGACATGACTTACTTGTGATGGTAAACCCTAAGAATATGATGGACTATAATGAATGACGGTGGTACCAAGTCTAGAAATAAAGAAGTGCATAAAAATTCAAAAGGGGAAAAAATGCTTATCAAGTTGGAACTAGATGGTAAGAAGCTTTGATGATGGATGCAACAATTTTGATCGTCTGACAATGATGACGGGAGCGCTTTGATCTTAAAATTTCAGTAGAGAGTGAAGAAATGAGAAGGAAAGAGTTTGGCTTATATAGAGGGATGACACGGAAGACGAAGGGATGTTTCGATCCAAGAGAATGGCCACTTGTTGAATGCCACATGTCCTATGTCATAAATGACTTCAGGCCAGTCTGTTAGGATTAGGTGTTCCCCAAAGGACCAGATTAAACCGTCACCCTACGGGTCCTTCCACTAAAAGATCAAGGACCCATGGGGTGAAAGGGGCATCTAAAGAGGGTGAGAATTGAGGATGACGGATTCGTGATGAAGGACTCGACGGTGCTGAATGGATTTTCTCATATTGAACAGATACTATGTTGACATATATAGGGTGGACAGATCAAAGGCCAATTGGTGCTTTACCGATCATTATGTGGTCTCCAAGAAATCTTAAATGGAAATGACTTGCATCTCATGACAAAGTTTAGTTTACAGAATCCCAATATAAATAGAATCCTAGCGTGAGGAGGATTCTAGAATATACTCGCATTAATGAAGATCTTTCCTATAAGGAAAAGACTTGTTACGTAAGTATGAGAGCTCGATTCTACACTACTATAAAAACCCAAGGACCCCCAAAAAATAGGTACGCATAATTCATCTCAGTTTTGGCACTCTAGAGTTGTAGAAAGGTTTTCTGACTTAGCCTTTAGAGAGTTTTTGGCTGGTACTACACCGGTGCTCTCTTAAGGTTTTCTCTTTTTGATTCTGCAAGGATTGTCTCGAGTGTGCGAGGACCGTGTGACTCACTGGTGATTTTCTCGGCATCATCAAGGCGTATCATTGTTTGTCGCACATTGGGTTCTTGGTAATGTGACTCGTGTGTGATTGTGTATCAAAAGTGGGGTGTGTGAGTGTGAGTCCCTTTTTCTTACTTTTATTTTAGGAGTCGCCACTAACAATTAGTTTTGTATTAGATGTGATTGGTCACCTAGATGTCTAATTTACTTTTAGTTACCTAATTAACTAAACCAAATTTTAAAAGTTCTTTAATTGAGGTAAATCAAAAGTCTTTGAACCAAAGATTTGAAACTCGGAAGTTTGGTTACGTGTGAGGAAGGTGTTAGGCACCCCACAACGCCTATCTGAAGATAGTACCTCATTTTAATTAAGTTCCAAACGTTATCTTTTGGTAAATAAATTAGATACTTGGCATTTTGATTTTTTTTTTTTTTGAAATGGTTTTTACAAACAATATACATATATATACATGTGAGTAAATATTTACATAATAGTTATCATGTGAATAATAACTCCATCAAAATATACAACCAAAACATGTAAAGTATATACATAAGTAACATGTGAAAAAAGCATACAAGTATATTAATTATACAATAACATGTGAGTATCTATTTATTATATAGCTAGCATGTAAACACTACAACTATACAAAGAAAACACCATGAAATGAAAAGAAAGGTTTGGAAGAATAGCACCTTGTTGTCTTCCACCATTTTTTCATTTTGTGTTCATGCAAAAAGAATGACAAAAAGAAAGTTGTTAGTACCAAATTTATTGGGAACAATGTATGCTTATGGGATGTTCAAAGACTCAAGAAAGTAAGCCTTGAACACAAATCCACAAACTACCTCTATTCTAAGAAAAAAGCTTAAAAAGAAAGGGTTATAACGTTACCGTTATTATTTTGGAAAATAACTTTTTTTTTCTCTTGAAAACATTTTTTTAAGTGGTATAAGGGTTCATGAAAAACATATATATATATATATATTTTTTGAAAGAACGTATTTTAAAAGAAATACTTCAAAAACATCTTTTTTTTAGAAAGATGTTTTTGAAAATACTTTGGAGAACATTTTTAAAACAACTTTGAAAACACTTTTTATTTTTATTTTAGAGTCTTGGCCCTCCTTAAAAAAACAGATTTTAGTTTCATTTGAAAACAGATTTTCTTTTAAAAAAACAGTATTCGGAAAACAGATTTTATTTACTACAGAAAACAGTTTTGATTTAATGCAGAAAACAGTTTTTTATACAGTACAGAAAAATAGTTTTTAAAACTTTTTGTTTTTTGTTTTTTGTTTTGAAATTTCAGGCTCCCCTAAAAAAGATTATCATTTTAAAAACACCTTTGAAAAAGGATTTGAAGAGAAACATTTTTGAAAGCACTTTGAATTTTTTTCTTTTTGAAAACAAGTGTATCATTATTTTTAGGGTTTCGGGTTTCCCTTTAAAAAACATTTTTTTTTTTTTTAAACTTTCTCTCTTTTTTTTAGAGGAGGGAGAAACATAAAGAAAAGATTTTGTTTTGAAAACTTTTAAAAGACAAAAGACATTAAAAAAAAAAAAAAAAAAACCTTTTTGAAAAAGACTTTTCTTTTAGAAAAGGGTGGAAAGAGATTTTTTTTTTTTTTAATTGAAACAAACATTTTCTTAGAATAGAGGTGTAGAGGAAATTTATACCCAAGCATTTTCTTTATGACACATTATCAACAAGAAAAAGATAAAGAGACAACAACAAGATAAGGTGCATAAAAAGTAAAGCTTAAAAAGCGAAGAACTTGAAATGTAAAGACCTGGAATTTAAATTGCAAGAAAAAAAAAATAAATAAAGACTTGAAATGTAAATGACATAAAAGTAAAAGTTTGGAATATTGTAAAGTTGATTAAATGTTTATTTATTTATTTATTATTTCCTTCTTAAATAGAGTCTAGTCCCCTTCAAGCCTTATGAATCCTTCATCATAAAGAAGTGAGAGTTCTTAGGCCATCACCACTCTTAAGAGACATACCCATATTGTGCTCTAATGAAGGTTTAAACACCACTTAAAGAGGATGATAGAAAATCTTTTTTTTTTTTAGATGTCTAGATATAAGACATGCGTGCATGCATGCGCGCACACACACAGATATATAGAAGCAATACAAGTAAATGGGGATGGGGATGTTTCGAGAAAATAAAAGGGATTGCAAATAATGTAAAGACAAGTAAATAAAATTCTAGATACCTAGGTGGTATAGGTTTTTTCCCCCTAAGGGTACTTCCAATTCATGGCCTAGGATGATGGTCCAATACCCATCTAGGATGAATAATACAAATATAGTATCCAACATTAATATTAAAAGCATTGAAAGAAAGAGGTTAGAAACAAGCACAATATATGCAAGAACTTAATAAAGCAACTATTTACACAACAAAGTAAATGAAAGATTTTTTTTTTTTTTTTTAATTATATGAAAATATTATTACAATATACAAAAGGGGTGGGATGTGTTTAGTTATTAATGAACTAAACCCACCCCAAATCCTTACCCACAAAAGATTACAAGAATGGAGGAAGGATGGAGATTTTGGTGTGGGGTTTCCTAAAGAGAAAGAGAGATTTTTTTTTTTTTTTTTTAAATTTTTTTCTAGGGTTTTTCTATTTTTTTTTTTTACCTCTCACTAATTTTTTTTTTTAAACATTTTCCTCACAAAAACCTTACATTAATTTCTACATGAATTTTCTACCTCACTTTTCTACATCACATTTCAAATTGATTTTTCCAAAAAAGGGGGGGGGGGGTTATTTATAGGAAAAATGAGTTAGAAACAAGCACAATATATGCAAGAACTTAATAAAGCAACTATTTACACAATAAAGTAAAGGAAAGATTTTTTTTTTTTTTTAAAAATATGAAAATATGATTACAATATACAAAAGGGGTGGGATGGGGTTAGTTATTAATAAACTAAACCCACCCCAAATTCTTACCCACAAAAGATTACAAGAATGGAGGAAGGATGGAGCTTTTGGTGTGGGGTTTCCTAAAGAGAAAGAGAGAGTTTTTTTTTTTTTTTTTTTTTTCTAGGGTTTTTCTATATTTTTTTTTGATCTCTTTCTATTTTTTTTTTTTACTCTTTCCTCACAAAAACCTTACATTAATTTCTACATGAATTTTCTACCTCAATTTTCCACATCACTTTTCTACATGATTTTTCCAAAAAGGGGGTATTTATAGGAAAAATGTGGGAATGGGAGGCTAGCAATAGTGTTCTATGTTACACTAGTGCTAGCCGCCCCTTCAAAGAGGCGGCTAGCATTGGTGTACCCTGGTACACCAATGCTAGCTCCATCCTTATCCGTCACATCATCTGCCTTGTCAGCATTTTTCGTCTTTTTCTGATTTTTGGTCTGATATTTGTACGGCTTTTTGGAGGCCTTTCTAAGCTCTTTTGTCTTCGAATTTCATATTCACGGAAAGCTATAGATGTCTAGTTTCCAATGGTTCTAGCCTCATTCAATTTGGAGCTATGGTTATCGAGGTATTACGCTTAGAAGGGGGTGACGCAAAGTTGAAAAATTCTGAACGTCTTCCCTTGAAAAATTCATATCTTTTAATCCGGAGCTGATATTATCGAGCTCTTTTGGTGAAAATTAGCTAAGACCTTGTTCTTCAAGATGGTCTAGCCTGTTTATTCTAATTATTGCCCAATCGATACAGTTTATTATGCAAAGCCGGATTAAAACTGTCAGTTTTCCTAAAAAATACAGTGAAGACTTTTTTAGGGTTTCAATATGTTTGTGATATCTCATCCATTTTAACTCCAATGTTGGCCTGTAAACTATCGTTTTGAAGGGAAAAATATGCCCTATGATACAGTGTAAAATTCGACACGATCCAACAGTTGAATCAAAAAGTAAACTTTTTGACCATACCTGATTAGTGTTTTGGCCAGATTTTCTATAAAATGGGTTTTTCAAATGTCGTGACTTTTTAATTTGCCATTAAATATGTTGTATTTATTTTTGCCCTTTTTGGTTTTGAAATTCATGGTTTAATTTGCACATTTTCTAATTTTTCTGGTTTTTCTAGTTTTCGTTCGACGTGTGAATTGGGGCCGGACAAAATATGGTATTGATAGTAGGATTATGGAAACAAATGATATGTGAACAACGATAACAATTAAGGGACATATGCCTTAACGCTGACCTGCACCGTGACAGGATTTCCTAGCGCCAAATAAGCCAACGAAAGAATGATTTATGTGTCATGTGATATTTGGCCCTTAAAATTTAGTAACAAGTTGATTCTTATCTCTGACTATCCATGCCTATAAACATAATTTAAAAGAAAAATATTAGTTTATATTGTACGATCAATGTAAATTTTACATTGTAAGCTAAACAAATGTGTTCAATGTAATGTATAATTAATGTAAACCTATAATTACCTTAATTTAAAAATATTTCATTTAGGGCAAGAAGGAGAAGGAAGAGAATAAAAAAGGGTATAGAAAATAAATTTAGGGCAACAAGTTGATTAATGTATTGCATCATTCTTGCTTAGTTTATTCCCTTGTTCCTTTCTTCTTTGCCACTCTTATGGCAGCCCTATAGCATTTACACGTAACCCCTAGATTTAGGCGGTGCATTGGGTTTTATACTTAAGCATTGCTGTCAAAGTCGAGGTAATTGTAGAATTCACCTCAGAAAGGATTGTTATACTGTGGGAATGACTCATGATTTCCCTAGTCCCGTCCACCACCTAAGGGGAAATCCCTGTCATTGGCTTATCCTCTTAGCCCTTCAACACTTTCTTATTTGGGAGTTCAATTATTTGGAGTTTTCTAATTATATTTTAAGGTTTAATAACTTTATTTCCCATTTATTAGATTTTTAAGAATACACTTAAATTTATATTATATTGGAGTGGGACTACATATATCCTGTCGACACAATTGTTTATCAATTTCTTTCCCCTCCAAATCTTTGTCGTCATTTGTTTTACCCATATTGAGTTGCCATTGCATTATCAGTGGCTTTCGAGTATGTTTGCAACAACGCAAGCTAGAAGCATGTCTAACCATTAAGGGTCCATTTGGATAGAATTTATTTTGTTAAAATTGAAAACTGAAAATACTGTAGCAAAATAATTTTAAATGTGTGAATAGTACCGTGAGATCATTTTTAATGAAAAAGTTGCTAAAAAATGATATTTGTGGGTCTGTAAACAATGCACAGATGCACTATTCACGGTTAAAAAGTCAACCTTTGCGGCTACTGTTCATGAACAGTGCATGAATAGTAGCCGCATTATTCCCTGAAACGCGTGAAAACAAAAAAAAAAAAAGTTGAAAATGCGCAAAGAAACAAAACATGGCCGTGGACGTGGATCCAAACCCACACTAAGTTTATGTGTAAATTCGTGAGTAAATATTAGTTCACACACCCTATTATACACACTCTCACACATTTAAATTGTACATAAATTGTAATTTATGTGCAGTTTGAGTATATGTGAGAATGTGTGTAATAAACACTATCCTAAATTCATAGCATTTTTCAAAACTTTTTTGGGGCGTCTTGTTATTATAGGTTTGTTTGAAAGTAATATTGATGGTATTGGCATACATTAAAAAAAAAAAAAAAAAAAAGCGGTTTTAATAAGTGGCAATATCAACTCATGGAAAAGGTTGTGAATTTTACATGTTATCCATCTGTAGACTTTATTGAAGTAGTAATCAAACTTATCTCATTTGTAGGTGAGGCCATTTCGTAAGCATAATGTCCCCACCCATATGTTATGGGGAACTTTTTCTTGTTTTTTGATAATTATGTTTTTGGCCCCCAGCATGGAGAGAATGAAAGGGGATATGTCTTGACTCTAGTCTTGAGTAAACATACAATAACGTGGTTCATCATTTGGAAGTATGAAGTTTGTTCTCAAAGGGCCCATAGCATGCTTGAAAAATTGCGAAAAATTCGGCAATGCAAATCTAAAACCACGCCGCTAAAAGAGAGAGAGAGAGAGAGAGAGAGAGAGAGAGAAGAAAAAGAAAAATGGTGGAGCCTTTCACACTATGTTTTGTTTGGTTCTCCCCCGAAAATGGTGAACTGTCATTTTCCACTTTGCTATAGGGTTTGAGTTAGAAATATGTAAACTTGATAGGTTTCATAAATTAACCAGATAAAAAGTTTTCTGTGCTCAAAGACTAAAAGATCATCTCACATGCTAAAGCAATGATTATGATTATTCTTGGGTCACAATTTAATGACCGACAAGCTCAAGCGGTAGATTTAAATAGGGTTATGATGGGGGATATATTGAAAGCGTTCAAGCTATATGAGTTTATCAATCCGTGAGAGACTCTTTAAATATATAAGGTTGTGATGGGAAATATCCTTGGTGTATTTTAGTCTTCAAGAAAGCAAGAAAGGGAACATTCATCGTAAAGATCAACAGTGAATTATTTATATATTTATATATTTTCATTTCTACAAAGCATTTTTATACAACATGGAACCAAACACACACCAGAACAGACTGATTTATTTTTTCTTGCATCATCACCTGGCTTTGTTCATTGTATAGATTCATCCAAAGCTCTAGCCAAATGGGATTATTTTACCTAAGACAAGACTGGAGGTGTCACAATTTTCAAGCTATAAGTACTATATATCTGTTTGACCATCATGCAACTAGAGTTGGTTCCCCACTTTTGATTCTCATGTTCTCCAAATGCGACTTCCCATTCAGATTACGGGAAAAGAAATCTTTGACATAGTCTTCCATTGTAATCCTTTTAAATAATGGTGGGTTTCGTGGGCTTAAAGTACTAGTCGCAGGCCCAATCTCGGCCTCCAATTTGGGGTTGAAGAACATAGCAAGTGAGATTCTTTCTTTATCTGAATTTACAGTTACTCTGTGCTCAATGCTGGTAAAGGCCCCATTGCTCAGGATCTGCAAAATGATATATGTGACAATATACACATAACTAACATGTTCTCCCATTTTAAACTCATTTTAATTTTTGCATGCTAATTAGATCAAGAGAAGAAGGTTGTCTTCTCCACCTTGGATTCTATATCAACATACCAAAACAAATTTTAAGAGGTTACAAGTACAAAGAATTTGTTGACAAAATTTACAATATTAATAATTATTTCATGTGCTATATATACATATATAGCATCATTTCTTTCACAGCCTATCATATTAATGAGAATGTTAGATTGAGATTTGGTGCGATAGTTGTACCATGCAATCTCCCACCCAAAATTTCAACATTTTAAAAGTTTTTAATTTTTTTTACCTCCTAACTTTTTTACATTTTAACCATTCAAAGGGTATTACATGTTGCAATAGCCCTAACTATTACATTGAATCTCAATTTGGATATATATACACACACACACATACAAACACACCATAATCTTGACTATGTTGAAATTGTTGATCTTTGAATTCTTACTATCGGTTTTTCTAGGACCCTTCGCAGTTGGTGCATGGGAAAATTATCTTATCGAAGAGTCTAGAGAATCCATCAAAAAGACTGTTAAAAAAGATGATAATGGATTACCAATTTTTAATGAAAGAGTTGGTCAAGGTATTCTTGATAGCGTTAATACTTTAATCTATACTATTATTAAACATTTTGTTGCAACAATATATATATATATATATATATAGTTCTTCTATCGACACAACAAATTTTTCCATAAGTTGAGGTATCTTGTCATCTCACACACCCCAGATCCTCTACAAGACAAAATAATAATTCAAATCAGAAAGAGAAATTACACTGTCTGGTTCATCACAACTCACGTCAAGTTACTTCAACTTAAAAAAAAAAAAAATGTTGTATGATTTTTTTGCGTCTCGAAAACTTTATGATCCATGCATGAGATATGCATGAAATAACTTATTGTTTGGCTGACCAAACGAGATAAGGATTGCTAAACTCGCCGGTCCCTAAAGATGTAGGGTGTCCCCTTGACCAAAAAGCGGGGTCCTAAAGTCACAGACTCAGTGTCATGCTAAAGTTATCACTTATCATGGTGACTGGTTTTAAACTCCTAAAAGATCCACATGCGGAAGCTTAGTATATATTTTTTTAAATTTTTTGATAATCGCACAAGCTTAATTAATAATGAAGCAATAGTTGTTGCAACATTTACCGACTCACGAGAACAATTGGACAAAGCATGGTGATGGGGCATATCCCAACAGAAATTTCGTGGCAGCTATTCAGCCAAGTTCCTAGTGCGTTAAAATTTAAAATGGAATAGTGGGCATTTCTTTTGAGATAGATATTATCATATTACTGTCGGCCAAGTCAAATAAGGTCCTATTTTTGTGACGCACACACACCTCATCTAAACGTCTAAATTTACACTTAATTTTACAATACGTTTAAGCGTCAACTTATAACTGAATTTCAGTACTTACATACAAGACAACCATAAGTATTTGTTGGAAAAAAAATTTAGATGGACGAATCACAAAATAATACTTATACATATTGTGAATTTGGGCATGTAATTTGGAAGGAAATAGGATTCTTTCTATTACATTTTAATTAAAGAAAATTAATTTTTATAATTATGACTTTATTTTCTAAATTAAAGTATACAAACTGTCATGTCATTTACAATTTTAAATATTTATACTTCTAGACTTGTAATATCCAATCTTAACAATGAAATGAATTTTCTTTATTCAAAGCAAAGAATAAACCTACAGCTACAAGTACAACAGTATCATAATAAATCTTAGATGACAAGTTGGTAATGATAAGTAAAAAAATTATATTAATGGTGAACTCAAATGAGAGTCATTAACATTTTGCCACTTAGAATTTGTTGTAAAACTGTTGTAAAGATATCGTACCCCCAAGATCTGTGTGGAATTCGTTTATTTTGCTAAAACTGAAATTTTTTTACTGAAAGTACTGTAGACAAAGGTAAAAATTAGTTGATATAGTATAGTGAGACCTATGAATAGTATCAAAAAGTGTAGTGAGACATCTAAATAGTGGGAAAAATAAGCTGAATAGTAAAATAAATTGGCAAAATTAATTATGCCAAATGGACACTCAGAGGAAAAAATAGATCGAAATAGTGATTAATTATCATTTTACCAAAACAAGGACCATAATTACTAATCACATATTATTCGTGCAATATGTAAGGTTTTAAAAGTAAATGTTTGGAGATGATATTCAAACTAACAGAAAAGTTTGACTATGATAGCTAGGGTTTTCAAAAATTTAGACTAGTTAAATTCAACACGTGCTTTTTGAAAAAAGAATTTGGATAAAGGAAGAGAGATTGAAGCATGACAAACCTCCATAACATCTCCGACGTTCACAACAAAAGAATCTGAGCAAAAGTTCACAGGAATCCAAACCCCATCTTTCTTTATCTGAAGACCTTGGACTCCATTAATTTGGTGAAGGATGGTGATCCCGGTAGCGTCAGAGTGGGGAGTAATACCCACAACAAGTTCTGGTTGTGGGCATGGAGGATAGTAATTCATCCTCATTGATTGCATCCCATCTTCAAATAACTCCTCCATCTCTTTGATCTCTATTTTCAGAGCTTTTCCCATATAACCTAGAAGTGTCATGGCAAGCTTTTGCAACTCTGAGATGTATGCCTCTAAGATGTTTCTGTAAGGACGTATGAAAATAATAATTATTATTATTATTACAAATTGAATATTGCTATATACACAATAGTTTCGTAATAATTTCACAATAAAATATAAGTAATAATTTTTTATTGCTTGTCATTTTTTTTTATAAACTACTAACAACAATTGCCATCTAGGCTTTGTTGTGAAATTGTTGTGCCCGTAGCTTTATTGTATGTGTGAGAGAGAGAGAGGAGAGAGAACCTCAAGGATGAAGGGAGCTCTGGAAATAAATATGGCTTTCTTTTTTGTATAGGGTTGAGTGTCATGTAGAACCTATCTCCCCAATCGAGTGTTTGGTCATTGCATCTGATGATTGTTCCGTAGCCTTCAACATCACCTGGCCTTGCCTTATATTTCATTTTCTCTTCCGAAGGAAGCATGAAGAATTCTTCAATCTCATGTTTTAGCTTTTCTAATAGTGAAGAGCTAACTCCATGGTTCGCCAACTATATAACAATAATATAAAAATCTATTAGGATATTTCTCAAACTTTAATTTCTGTCTCAAAAAAGGAAAACTAGACATTATAATATGCTGTGTCTTTTTTTTTAATCAAATAGCTGCAGCATTCAAGGGCAATCCTGTGTATAAATAATCTAAAAAATTGAGAAGAACCTGTATGAGGCCCCACGCTTTACAAGTTGAATGCAACTTCTCTAGTTCCAAGTCTGAGGTCTCCCCCAAGGCCAGTTTTTTCATGTCAATGGTGGGGATTGTTGTCAAGGTACTGTAATCAGAGGGAGCAGAAAGTTCTTGATCTGGACGAATATAGTTCTTCGGGACTACGGTCATTGGCTCTTTGGTGAGCTCCATAACGCTGAGAACTGAATTAGAGTTCCAAGAGCTAACCGGCTCCATTGATGCCATTGCTTAGCCTAGGTGCAACTCTACCTAGCAGAATGGTGCAATGGGTGTCATATATATAGCCCGAAAAATGAATTTTAAGAGAAAAAAAATAATTACATATTGTATTAGAACAAAAAAAATAACAAAGAAGACTAACAATGGAAATATTCTAACAGGTAATTATAGGTTGACATCGTAATAGTAATGTAATTAATCTTACATTATAAATAAATGTGTATAATGTTATATACATTTGTTTAATCTATCATGTGAATCTTACAATGTAAGTATCATTTTAATATCTAAGAAATGTGGGTTTCAGTTAGTTCAACTGATAAAGTTTTTTATGGTTGAATAAGAGATCTGGGGTTCAATTTTTGCTTACACAAAAAACCTATTGGTGTATTAGATTATAAATGGATGCCACAGGTTGAAATTCTATATAAAAAAATCTAAGTAATATACTAAAGCCTGAAATAAAAATCAATTTTGACAATACTAAAGTGTCTCACATTATGCCAAGTTCCATAAGTAATTGTAAATAAAAGAAATTAGAATTGATAAAAAAGAAGAAGGAATAATTGCTGTAGCTAGCACAAACAATTACAACTAAAAGTGGAGTGATGAAAAGTGAGAGGATAGGAAATGAAGAAATGATAGAAAAGTAAGAGGATAAAAAATGGAGAAGTGATAAAAAAAGTAGGAGGATAAAAGATATTTTAGTTACCTTTATTTGTATTTGGTTAGGGGTGGAAAAGTGGAGAGATAAAAATAAATGAGTTTGTATAAATTTACTCATATGCTATTGTTAAAAAAAATAATACTCAATTAAAACAAAAAGTGGCAAACAACCCACAAAAAAAAAAAAAAAAAAAAAGAGAAAAAAAGAAAAAAAGAAGAAGGCAAATCACCTAAATTTATTAAAAAAGAAAAATAATGCAAAAAAAAAAAAGTAAAAAAAAATTCACATCTAGTTAACCACCACCACCAC